>NC_049989.1:7607074-7769973 GCF_000003815.2 Branchiostoma floridae | reverse complement strand
CATACTTTTTCCTGTTGCAGCCAAGATGAGTGGATCATCAGACCATGAGTCTACCTCAGACCCAGGGACCAGCAGCTCCTCCAGCGGCACCAGTACTCCCAGTCTGGATCAGGAGGACTCCAACCCACCCCCTACAGCTACTGGTCTGGACATCACCAAGGAAGAGGAGAAACTCAACCAGAACAGTTTAGAACAACTAGACCCCAACAGGAAAACACCTGACTTAGAACAGGAACACGAACATGTGCTGCTGAGAAAGGCGACACACAAACTCTCTGAGAAGAAGAGAAGAAAAGCAATTAACAAAAGATATGATGACCTGAAGAGCTTGTTACCAGGCATGAAGGGACTGACACACAGCAAGCAAGTCATATTGAAGAAAGGTGGGATTTCTTTAGCAATTGACAAGCAGCATGGTACTGTAATTCCTGATTTATTCAATGTACACTCAATCTCCACGTTTTTAACGGTGACGACTATAACGTGAACTTATCATTATCAACAAATAATTCATCTTGGTGATGATAACAAATAATTTTTTCACCGTGAACATTTAGTTCCGAGAGAGCTATTTCTCGGAGACCGTGGATTGTTGAATTCCGCGCCGCGGATTTCATCACGCAAGACTGATGAAACCCGCGCCGCTTCGGCCGCTAATACTAGCGTCTGGTCGCGGACTTCATCACGCTAGACTGATGAAACCCGCGCCACTTCGGCCGCTAATACTAGCGACTGGTCGCGGACTTCGTCACGCTAGACTGATGAAACCCGCGCCACTTCGGCCATTAATACTAGCGACTGGTCGCGGACTTCGTCACGCTAGACTGATGAAACCCGCGCCACTTCGGTCACTAATACTAGCGACTGGTCGCGGACTTCATCACGCTAGACTGATGAAACCCGCGCCACTTCGGCCACTAATACTAGCGTCTGGTCGCGGACTTCATCACGCTAGACTGACGGCTAGACGGCCATAGAGTAGGACGTTTTTTCTGCTCGCGGTATATAAATTGGTTGGGGAGAAGGCCCGCATCCTTCTCTCTGTAAAAAAAAATGTCTGCTTACCCTGCACCGCCGGCCATAGAGCAGGACTTTTTTTCTGCTCGCGGTATATAAATTGGTTGGGGAGAAGGCCCGCATCCTTCTCTCTGTAAAAAAATGTCTGCTTACCCTGCACCGCCGGCCATAGAGCAGGACTTTTTTCTGCTTGCGGTATATAAATTTGGTTTGGGAGATGTGTTTGATATGTAAGAATAATAGTAAGATTCTCCTATATGCCCTGCCACTTGTTACCCTGTGATTTTATAAATTTGTCAACTGTGTTAAATATGCTATTACTGTGGTTAGAGCATGTTTTCTTTTATAATTTGTCAGCTGTATTTCTGTGTACTACACTGGCTAGAACTTATCTTATTTAAATCTTTCCATTTATTTTACGCTAAAGGAAAGATACGGACAAAAGAAGCATCTTTCGAATGTACAGTTTTGAACTTCGTAGAACAATTACAAACTACTGTATTACTAGTAGTGTTTAAAAACCACACTGACTTGCTATAGCATGTTTTCTTTATAAATTTGTCAGCTGTATAACTGTGTAACTACACTGACTTGCTAGAGCATGTTTTCTTTATAAATTTGTCAGCTGTATAACGGTGTAACTTACACTGACTAGCTATAGCATGTTTTCTTTATAAATTTGTCAGCTGTATAACTGTGTAACTTACACTGACTAGCTAGAGCTAGAGCATGTTTTATTTAATAATTTGTCAGCTGTATACTATTACAGTTGCCAGATACCGACATTGATTTTGTACAGTACTACTGCTTGTCATTCTGCTTGTGTGATGTATTTTCCTGAAAACTTCACCAGTTCACTATGCTTTTTAGTGTCCTAAGTACCATTGAATAAACTAATGACTTGCCTTCACACAAACATTGATTGAGTCTTGCAACAACTGTAACGTTACTGAGTAACCTTTTATTCTAGAGCCCTTGGGCAAGGACGGTAGGCGGTTCTTGAACACCACTGTTACAACTGACAAGCGGCGAAGATGATTATATTCATTACGGGTTCACATACATGTCATAGCACACACAGCAGCCAAATCATTACTAGTACTGTAACATGAGTAATGCGTTGGCGGCATAATTCCCTTGCCGGCTACCGACTTGAACTCTGATATATAGTGATAACCAGGGCATGTTCAGCCAAGCAATAATATTTTTAGCTAAGCATAGTTTGATTCATTATAGGCGTATGTAAGAATTCAGAGGGGGTTTAAACCCCACTGTTACACATAATTAATTCATTATGTCTACTACGGTATACATTTTTGCGCATGGTTAACATGTAATACGGCAATACGGAAAATAATCAATTCTATTCCTCGGAGGCTCCATACATTATCAACAAACTTGAACAGAGCATGGCGTCGCTAACAATCCAGAAATACAATATACAATATTCAAAGTCCCTATTTTCAAAACAATGCGCAACAAACAAGGCTAACACGCAACAAACATATTGGATTCCTCAACATTTTAGCATGGCGTCGCTAACAATACAGAACTCAAAGTCCCTATTTTCAAAACATTGCGCAACAAACAGGGCTAACACGCAACAAACATATTGGTTTCCTCAACAGTTTACCGTCTTGCTCACAACTTTTTAGCAGAAGATGCGGCATATTTACAGGAAATTCTGTTCTTGAACACAGAGATGCTGAGACTCAACTGGTGAAAATGTCCTTGACTTGCGTATGGAACAATGGAACAAAATGGAGCCCCAGCTATCCCGTCAGACATTGCGATATGTAGCGGTAAACTTGACTGATTTTTCACAGAACTGTCTCTATTCGGAGTTCCGTCAGCTTATTTCAACAGCACACAACAGGCCAAATTGACAACATATTGAATCCCTTAACATTTTCCCGTGTCATTTACAACCTTTTAGCAGAGGATATCGGCGTATTTACAGGACATATTGTTCGCAAACACAACACGAAAGTGGGAAATGGCGCACAAGCTATCCCATCAGTCATTGCGATATTTAGCGGTAAATTTAACTGTATTTTTTTTCTCTGCGATTACAACTTCACAACAATTAATTCAACAACACACAACAAACAGGCCAAATTGACAGCATATTGAATCCCTAAACATTTTCCATGTCATTTACAACCTTTTACCAGAAGATATCGGTGTATTTACAGGATATATTGTTCGCGAACACAACACGAAATTAGAACAATATGATTGGGGAAATGGCGCCTCGCCCAAGCTATCCCGTCAGTCATTGCGATATTTAGCGGTAAATTTAACTGTAATTTTTTCTCTCTACGATTACAACTTCACAACAATTAATGAGTAGCTTCATGTTTAGTCCGATTCGATCAAGTCAATGACCTGATATAATGTGCAACGCTTTGAAAGAAATATTCTGATGGATTACAAAATTCAACCTAACATTTTTATTATATTAGAGCTCTAAATTTGATTGTTGAAAATAACAGCTTCGCGCAAAAATCAGCTCCAAAAATAGAGGTTTGCATCGAAGGCAATGTAGGTCCAAATGCCAAGTGAAGAAGATCGACCAAACGCTAGTATCAGCGACCGAAGCGGCGCAGGTTTCATCAGTCTAGAGTGATGAAGTCCGCGACCAGTCGCTAGTATTAGCGGCCGAAGTGGCGCGGGTTTCATCAGTCTAGCGTGATGAAGTCCGCGACCAAACGCTAGTATCAGCGACCGAAGTGGCGCGGGTTTCATCAGTCTAGCGTGATGAAGTCCGCGACCAGACGCTAGTATTTATAGTGACCGAAGTGGCGCGGGTTTCATCAGTCTAGCGTGATGAAGTCCGCGACCAGCCGCTAGTATTTATAGTGGCCGAAGTGGCGCGGGTTTCATCAGTCTAGCGTGATGAAGTCCGCGACCAGTCGCTAGTATTAGTGGCCGAAGTGGCGCGGGTTTCATCAGTCTAGCGTGATGAAGTCCGCGACCAAACGCTAGTATTAGCGGCCGAAGTGGCGCGGATTTCATCGGTCTAGCGTGATGAAGTCCGCGACCAAACGCTAGTATTAGCGGCCGAAGTGGCGCGGATTTCATCGGTCCAGCGTGATGAATTCCGCGACAAGTCGGTAGTATTAGCGACCGAAGTGGCGCGGATTTCATCGGTATAGCGTGATGAATTCCGCGACCAAACGCTAGTATTAGCGGCCGAAGCGGCGCGGATTTCATCGGTAAAGTGATGAATTCCGCGGCGCGGAATTCAACAATCCACGGTCTCCGGATATACCTGTCCGAGAACAAAAAGACAAAGTGAATCAAAGTATACAGTATACAAAAGTTCTTTTCTAGTTCCGTGACTTGTAAGTTGTAGGGACAAAACATGAATAGGTTTACATGTTTATATTTTCTTTCAATACCATTTCAGCAAGAATTGTCAGTAGGGTTGTATTGTGTGTAATGTATTGTTTTAGGCAGAACACTTACTCACTCACTCACTTACTCACTCTTGACCCATGACATCAGTGGTCATAGGGAAAACACTATGAAACTATTTTCCATGTTCTGTTCTTGCAGCTTTCCACTATGTCGAGAGCCTGAAGGCTGACAGCCGACTGAATCAGGGAGTGATAAGAGAGTTGGCCATTGAGAGGGAGAGGAACATCTCACTAGAGGCAGAACACAAACATTGTCAGGAGAAACTACAACTTCTCAGGTGCGTGTGCCTTGTAAATCATATGTGCTGCATGGGAGTACTGAACCAGACACTAACTTTCCTCAGACAAAATTTAGTATAAGTGTAAATATTCAAAGTACAAACAAGCTACTGATTTTTAAAGGATATTCAATAGAATTGTATATAACATGATGCTATCTCCATTTTAACTCTCACTATACATAAGATTCTTAAGAAGTAATTATCATTAACAATAACATGCATGATGTTAATACATTATGTATATCCTTATCATGGTGTAATGCATGGTAAAGTGCTTAACTGTAAATGTTTTTACCATAGTTTGTCCTGTATTATGCAATGACTAAGTGTTGTATTTTTTTTGTTTTTAACAGACAACAGAAAGGTTTGCCTCCCCTAACGCCTGAGGAACTACAAGGGGTCATGACAGGTGCCATCTCATAATTATCTCACACAGGGAGACTTTCAGCTAAACCCATTCAGAGCCTCTATTATATAAATATGAAAGATATCACTTGGCCTGTTACATATATAAGTCATCCTGAAGACAGCAAAAACTCTAACCTGTATTGTCCCTTCACTTTCTGGAATGTTAGCTTGTGAATTTGAAAGGTTATGATCTCAAACAACAATTACTGTTCTTTATTAATCATTACATTTTTATGTGGTTTGTATCAAATTTGCTTCAACACCACCAAGTTGATTCTTAAGTACTATATATCTATGTCCTAATCTATGTCTGAGATATTTTTTAAAGAAATTGTACCACAAAGAATTATACTACACAAATATTTGTATTTCAAGCTACAAACAGATGGTGACATTCAGTTACAAGCAGTGCACATGCTTGAGCAATGTGACTGCTTTTCTGTAACAAGGGAGTCTCTTGATTGTTAGAATATTGGCCAGAGATATCAAAGTCTGTTCATAACTTACCTTATTAAGTTATAAGAAGCTGCCACAGTCAGCTGTTACAAAAGTGTTGTTGTTTTCTATAATTCATAGTTCTGACAATTATACATGTATTTTCAATTTCATTCAGACATATTGAAACATGATTGTCTCATATATTGTGAATTTGCAGTGTAACAAACCTATGATAATTCACTCTACTGCACAGTAACAATTGTATGAATTGCTAGTATTAAAACAAAGCAGTAGCTCTATGTCCAGTTTTACAATGCTCTGAATATCAACTTGTATCTTATAATAAAAAGTCTGTATTTTGAAACAAATATCACTGGTATGGTGAGATAAGATGCAGTACGTAAATATACTTTTAAGGATTTGGAAAATAACTGATTGTAATGTTATGTGTAGCTGGATATCTGTAATAAGGAATCATTGGTGCCAAAGTAGTCAAGGTCTCTGAGACCTTTATTCATTCATACATAGACTACTTCCTTTGATGTATTTTACCATTGCCTAATGCAATCATGAATATGAACTTGCAACTTAACTCAGTTGAAGTGATGCAACATAAGGCTCCTCTGTCCTGCCCCCACATTGGGAGAAGCATGCTGAGACTTATACGTTTGCCATCCATCCAAATTGTATATAGAAATTTAATGGCAGGATTGCAAATATTTGCTGTTTATTTGAAAGGAAATTGCCCTTGACTTGTTTTACAAATGTAAAGGAATGTTTGGTTAATCCGATGAAAGTTGATGATATTGAAGATTTCTTCCTTGAAATTAAGTGTATTTCATTTGTACAAGTTCAGGGTTGCAGTCTGGAAATAACATAGCAAAATGACACCTCAACAACCAGTTGAGTCATATTAATGAAATGCATTTATAGATAACAGCTTATTTGTTGTTGACCACCATTTTCTACTATTTTCTAATGAAGGAGCCTTTTGTATATTTGTTATCGACAATCAGCCAGCAATATGTCGAAGGTAATTTGACTGTAATTGTTTTATTCCTGTTTAATTGTGAATAAATATCAAGATGACATACTGTATGATGTAAGACACAAACTATTGAGTTGTACTTTTAGCTAGCGCTAACAAATGCAAGCATTCCTTTGCTCAAAATATTACAGTTGTATTCATAATTCACACTATATTTTGTGGTTTTTGTGTTTGGCAATGTACATGTATATACATTTATTGTAAGCTATGGATACAGTACACACATTTGATTGATTAAATAAACATGACTTATTTTCACTTAATTGTCATATGTTGTCTTCACCTAATTCAGACTTCTTTTGATTGTAACTGACCACACATCTTTGTTACAACAACCACAATGTAACCCCAGAAATATTTTACAAACTTTATTTTTGGCGTTGACAACAGTTTGTAACAATAGGCTGAATTCCAAATGTTACCTTGTCGACAATTTTTATGCCAAGAACTAACCACTATATTTGCATATATTTGCTGATTTTTTTTATGGTATGCTTTTGGATGCCAATATTTGCAATAAAATGCTTTCATGGAGAAGAATCACAAGGTCCTTCCATTAGCCAGTCGTTACAGCAAGGGGCACCGCATCTACAGTTTCGTTGGAAGGGGCTGGATACCTACTCTATCTACACGGTCTAATGATGCCATCTAGCGGAAAGCGGTATTACTGCAGTATTCCACCACACCCCCGCCGCTGCAGTACTTCAAATGATTAATAGAGGTCGCTTTTGATCCATGGAAAACATACAGTCCATCAAATTTCACGTTTGTCGAGTTCTTACCGGTTGTTGTTCACAGAAACTTAGTTTAATGTTCCAGTCATGGACATATGACTTAATGGTGGTGGTTAAAACGGAACAACTCATAGAAACTGTTCTAAGTCAGGTGATCTTTGGCAGTGTTGAAATGACCCGACATACACCTTTCTCACGCGGCGACCATGATAGATCTAAAACGAGTTCAATGAGGCAAACAAAAGACTGTCCATCATAATTAGCAGTTCAACCAATGATAGCATGGAAATTAGGAAAGCAACCAATAAGAGATTTGGCTGCATGACTGTCAAATATTTGCATTATTATGTTTTTATTTTGCATCTCTTAAGGGACTACGGGATCAGTCTACGCTACTCTAAATTGCTAAATCTTTTGGTGCATAACACTAGTTATAATATTTATTATTTGATCTTACATTGTGCAAATGTGTGTGGTTTGGTGGAAATCTAAATGGGGGCTGATTTTAGAAATAAGTTTTGTCTGTTTGCCTCATTGACCTCGCCTTCAATCTATCATGGCCGCCGCGTGAGAAAGGTGTATAATGCTAGTGGAAGAGCCACGCACCTGTTAGCGGGATAATTGAGTTACCTGTGTAAGCTGTGAACTGGGTGAGACGGAACCTTTTCTTATTCGTATTGGTTAAGAAATAGTCCGAGAGAAATACACTAAATTAAGCACAAAAGCTTTTCAGATATTGTTAAAATGTTTCAGGTCTCTCTGGGTTATAAAACAGAAGAGGAAAATGTACAAGAATTCAGGTTAATGGCTGTGTTAGTGTTTATGTAACATTTAAGTCTACTGATGATGCTTTAAAACCAAGAAGCTTTTATCAACAAAACAGAACTTCTTAGCAATTACATCCCCATACCAAAATACCAAAAAGACACATAACTTTGAAAACAAAACTGGTATATATTTACACAAAAGATTTCAATGATTCAGGACCCTTATTATACAATATTGTCATGTAGCACAGTATTCAAACAGATACAAAAAGATTCATATTTCCATGGGAAACAGGAAAACAAGTTCCTTCTTTGTGGGTTTCAGGGAAGACCTACAATTATAAAACAACAATTTTAATGTGTGGATACATTGGATCATAAATGATATTTGAGTTTGCCATAAACTATTTTCCTATCATGTATCCTTGATGTAATATAGCAAAAATAGAAAACTTCTCATGATCTTTTTCATTATTAATCCTCATATGCTACATACAAATGTACTTTGGTTTCTAACATAAATGTAGTTTGTGTCATAAGTGTAGTTTGTGTCATAAGTGTACATACTATAAGTGTACTATATAAAGTTGTACGCATTTGATACATATCAGTACATTAGTATATCATATGTACATGCAATGTCCAAAAAGACCAACATAAATGCAAATTTACTGTCAGATCATCTAAGATGAACACTTCAAATGAGTTCATTAGAGACTTCTGGCAGCTTCAAGCATATTCAGCATGGCTAAAAAGAGGAAACTTTCATACATACTTTCTTCCAACATGAAATCAGATCTGGGGTTAAAAACTAGTGCAATATTAGGTGCACACCTGGACCGATCAGAACAGAAATGACTATGATGCTGTGATCAGCTGTGTTTCAGTCCTCGTCTCTGTTTTACTTGCTCCCATACTATCAGCAGCAGTCTTCCACTGGTGCAGTTTGATTTTAAACTGAACAGTGAGAGGGGGAGGGGGGAGCTTCTCCTCTTCATCGTCACTCTTCCCTGCTCCAGATCCGGGCCTCTTCTTGTCCCTGGATTCCTTCCTGCTGTCGGGCTTCTTTTCTTTGCCCTTGTCCTTCTCACGTTTCTTGGCAGAGGGCGTTCTCGCTCTCTTCCCACCTCGAGATTTCTTGTCCTGTAGGCCAGATATAAGAAGGATGTTGAATTTATTTGATTGAACCTACTTAAATAGTGCAATACACACTTAATACTGTATCCAAGTTTTATCTAGAAACTTAGGTAGTTAAAGTTTTTCTCCAAATTTGGCAGACAGACTGGTTAGACCTAAACTATGTTCTAAATGTTTTTCCATCATCTCAATTTCTACTGCAAACCCCTGCTTACCGTCTCGCATACCTGCTTGGATTTTAAGCTATACAAATGTATATTGAACACTATAATAACACATTCAGTTTTGTTTGAGATCATGGAAATTTCTGTGTGTCATGGACAACAAAATCCCATCATATATGACAGCTATAACACCTGCAAATTGTTCACATACAAAATCCAATTCACCTTTTTGTCAGATAAAGTTTCCTCCTCTTTAACCTCCTTCACTTCCACCACTTTTTCCAAGGTGTACTCCCCATTCAGAGTGGTTTCTCCCTCCAGCATCTGTTCCAGAGATAGGCTGTAGGTCCCCAACACTCTGGTCTCAGGGGGGGAGTGCCTCAGTTCAACTCCAGGGGTCTTTTTCTTCTTGTCTGATGTACCACTCTTCCCTCCCTACAGTGTATCAATTCAAAAGAGGATTACTTTTCAGTTCCTAACAATATCAAAAAATTCTTGAGGTCAGTCCATCTCATATGTTGCCTGCTTTGAGTTAGCTTCATTCAACAGCCTAATGATAATTAAGTGATAAATTATCAAGCTACATGAAGATAGGCTGATACCTTAATGTAATGCTATTGCATCAATATTAGTACGTTTTCTGTGGTCAAAACTCTGTCTCCGTACTTAAGACACTATGTTATATGTATATACAATTTTTGTATCAATATGTGTAATGAGAAAAATTGCAACCTGGACATACAACCTGTCATCATGACTCTACAGACTGAATATACCCAAGACTAATATAATAAATTATTGTACCATATCAAATATGATATGATAATATCTACTATACCTTGTCCTTGCCCTTGGTCTTGTCACTTTTGGCACTCTTCTCCCTCTTCTTGTCCTTGGACCCAAGATTGGTTCTCTCCTCGTCTTCATCGATTGGCCAGGACAAAACCTAATAGAATATTACAATACACAAAAATCAGGGATGGAGGGATGATAACTTGGACTGACTCCGCCCCTCGATCATGAGAAACCAGGACACATTGTACAGGAAAAGGTACTGCAGTACTGATACAGATGTAGGTACAGGTACTGAGGTATAAAAAATGTACATCCAGGTAAAAATATGTACTAGGCACCCAGGTACAGGTACAGATACTATTTTGACATAGATACAGGTACAGATTTGCAGGTACTAAAATATACATGTAGGTACATGTACCAAGGACTCATGCAAGAAGTAGCTGTTGCCTTCATTAGAAAGACAGGTTAAAACATTTTTCTACTAATTCAAGTACCAAAGTTTTACATTTTGTAGCTAAGAACCAGCATCCAACAGCTGTTATATCTTTTCTGCTGTACCCTCTTTATCATCTTTATTGTACCCTTTTTAATTATAGTTATTATATCTTTTCTGCTTACCCTTTTTCTGCTTTTGCTGACTCTTTACTCTCAGATATAAGGCTTCTTAACACCTACTTTGATATTTTCTTCCCTTAGTGATATCATACCTTTTCTTCTATAAGGGAGATCATGAGACCCTTCTGCAAGAAGTCCCTCAGTCCTAGCAGATTGTCCACCGTTATGTCGTGTTCATACTCCATGGGGATTTCTGCCTCAGCCCATGGGCGCCCTTCTGTCTTCACCTGTCGTAACCTGCAGTTCAACAACAAAGAGCAAGATGGCACTACAAATCTATTTGTTTACACCAGGACTTCATTTAAAAGGAGGCTTTTGCAGTTCTTTCAATTCAAAGTTGAAACCATTCAATCTGCAGTACTGGACAGGTACAGTGACTGTAGTAAAACTTTGTAAAAAATGCACTTGTGTGCAGTGTCCAAAATTTGCAGTGTCATCACAAAAAGTACGAAAACCATTATGAAGATTTACAAAGTACAAAATGTATTACTAAGATGCTTAAAATGCAGAATTTCAAATGCAAATGTTTTTATCACAATCAAGATAAACTTTTTGCAGTATTCTATCTGTTGCTTCACATTTTATATATGGGCAGAAAGAAACAAGTGCCTGTGAGTGATTTCCATACATACGTGTATGTCCCCTGTGCGGGTTCTTCCTCCATGTTTTCCTGTGGTGCGTTGGACTGTGTGTCACTCAGGGGGCCCTCCACTCCCTCTGCAGTGGTCACCACTATGGACGGCTCATCTCTCATTATTCTTTCACTTCCTAGCAACAAACCAGATAATGAAACATCAGTATCATTCACTGACTGTGTTTGATTGATCCTATCAAGGGCATTATATAGACAGCAACTAAATAATTCTCTTATAATTTCGTTCTGATGTTGGCAACAAGGATGTCTTTGCAAATCAACTTGTTAGTACTACACAGAACATTTGGAAAGCTAGAATGTAGCTCTTAAAATGCTATGTAGCAATGACACATGATGTGCCTTTAAATTGTCTTTAATTACAAATTCTATGTATGTCCTAATTTCATTTTTGTAAATCATAACAATGCAGTTTTATGCAGATTACTAATAGACATATTTACTTAACAGTCCTTCCAGTGCATTGCTTAGCCAAGTTTTACAAACAAAATTCTACATTTGTTTGCTACAGCTACACTGTAGGCATCTAGGCTCTGCCTGAGCATCTAGAGAGCTGCAAGGTTCAGCAACAGATGCAATGCTAAATTAATACTCTTCTGAGCTACTTATTGCTTACACTATATCTACTTTTTTCTGCTGCTAGCTGTCAATGTTTTATAATTCAATCATTAAGCATGAGATGTTCTGAATGCATAATTGTACATATGATCACTGATGATATATAAATCATAATATCTATAAGCATGCTACATGCCTGTAACCTGCCTACATGCCTCAGGTCAGGTAAGTACAACAGAAGCGCTATGTACTATTGATTCTATGCTTATATTGAATGTATTATTTGACGTAAATGTCAGAGCTTTGCATGTGGGTCTATATTCATTTCTATTTAAAGCCATGCATCAGCTTAATCATGTTTTCCAGCAATAAAGGCTTTTCTTTGACATCATTTCCTTGAATCCTGGTGGCCATGTTGGAGTACAGGATCAGTTGATGCGTGTAACAGATGTACAATGTACTCCAACATGGTGCCAATGATGTCACAAGAAAAGACTATATAACCTGCAAATAGCATCTACAAGCCTTATATCCCTGCAAGCACCTGTGAAAAGACTACAAGTTTCAGAAAACGTTGGGGTTTACTTGGGGTCAAGGTCGGTTCCAGTTCCCCTCCTCCGGGTGTGGTTATAAATATGGACGGGCGGGGCTCCAAGTGATCGTCTGTTGAGAGAGAATGTAGCACACACACACACGGCAAACGTTGTTGGGTAAGTACAGGGTACAGAACATACGACATGATTCCACTTTTTACTTCAAGTGGTCTTGTATCACTGGCAGGGATCTCTCCAACTTTAAATACCATGTGTTGACTCATGATCTAGATGGGTCTGGGAAATTTTAAACTTTGAACACTCTTCAGTTACACTAATTCCACATATTCTAGGGAAATTTCAAATGGCTAACACTTGTTTACCTTTATCCGTTGGGTAACCTATATCCATTGCTTTTAAAAACAGGGTATTGGGGGATATCACGTTGACGGATGTTGGTTTCAAATTGTAATATTTTCAGTATATTGCAGTTTAAAAATACCACCCGTCGGCTTCATGTGCCTAGATACCCTATTTTGAAAAACAACGGATATTGGTCACCCAACGCATAAAGGGGAACTAGCGTTATATCTTAATTTTGTGCATTTTTGGTGGCGATGTTGACGATATGATGAAAGGTCATGAAGGCTTGACTTACGGTTGGATTTTATCTGTCTGGAAAAAATTCCCTCTTGGGGATGGAAGGATGAATGCTGGAGAGAACCCTGATTCCTGCTTTTGACACAGTTACCTGAAACCTCCTTAACCTTCCCCTTGATGACACAACCTTTTGGTTTTAAGTTGATATTGGTTACAGGGTTAGGCAGCAAGAAGGATGTTAGAGATGTTAGAATAGTTCAAGAAAACCAGAGACTACAACACCTTCATAAATAGACAAGATAATATAAAAATATTCCATAAGTACATGTACATGACTTTTTTGGATCACACAATGAGTCAGTACAATTTCCACAAATTCAACATCACTTAATATGCATGATTATGATACTCAAATAGTGATTAAGCATTTCTGGTAACATGTGGATTCTTTGTCGGTACACTTTTTTAAAACTGTTTTTTTTTTCTTATGTACAAATGTAGAATTTTCTACAACAGTGCCTTAGACTTTTTTAAAGGTCTTCTACAAAATATTGCCTAGAAATTGGTCAAATCTAGTATGGGCAACTTTATCACACTAGTTAGTTGTCTTATGATATCTTTTTATTTGTGAAGGGTCTCAACTTAACATTAATAAATGATTTACAAACAAATTGTAGGTGCATGATGAATTATGCACAGGAATTTTACTATGGAAGCTCTCTAAAGTTTACCTTTGGTCATGGGTGGATCAATGCTTTCTGCAGTTTGTGGAGGAACATCTGGTATGATGGGTCTGCGGTCCCCGGGAAACTTGGGCTCTTCCATTTCTGGGAGTGGCTCCTCTAGGATGGGCTCTCTGACAGAATGTTCCATCGACATGGGAGGGGGTTCAGGCTGGGGCAATAAAAAGATGTACAGTGAATGACTTTCATCATTCTCAGTCCAGCTGATTAAGGCATGTATGATAGACTCATGTTACTGTCAGTTTTAACTACATTCAGTTTCACAGTACTGAAATGCCAATTACCGAAATACACTTACTAAATACTGAGCAATACTGAAGTAAAAGCAATGAACAATTGCAAAAAATGGATGGACACAGGTTATGAAACCTGAGCTTTTGCTCTAGTATACATTTTTGTGCTATGTATATGTAATGATATATGTTGCTAGATTTAATAGGACTGTAGACTTAACGTATCTGTACCTCATATTTTATCTGACCCTTACCTCCGTCATGACCTCAATTAAAAGTGGCCTGCAGGCCGAATTGAGCTTCTCTTGAATAAAAAAAGATTCAAACAAAATACCCTGTAAAGTCAACAACTATCACTTACAGATTCCAGACCAGTGAGGTCACTGTTTCCAGCCGTGTCCAGAGGTCCAAACCCCCGGGAGTCGTCCAGCAGCAGCCCCACCCCCGTGCTGGGGATGTCGTCCACAAACTCGTACACCACGTGGTACGTCTTGGTCACCACGGGAAACTCGGGCTGGTCCTCTGTCGGCTGGAGCTCCTCCGGCATGGGCACACCCTTCACCAGGCTGATACTCACTGTTACTTTAGCTTCATCTAGTATCACCTCTGTGGGAAGGACACATTCAGATATACATCACAATCAACGTGTATAGAACTAAACCTTTGCCCAATCACTCAAATTATACATGTACAAGATCATGAGACACTGTCTAGAGTCAGTCCTAGGAAAAAGACCATAGGTTTGGCTGAGTCTAAATTAATTTTCTACATTTGGACAGTTATCATTAGACCAATACAACTGGTTGCTGATTACAATTTTTAGATTTAGATACTCATCATTGTACCAATACCACTAGTTGCTGATTACAAAAAGTCATCAAATTATGAAACTTTCAAATCATGAAAATTTTAATGCTGGACTATAGTAAGATATCTTAGTGGGTACCTTTCTTTTTGGCGAGTCCCTTGAAGCGGTGCCTCTCATCAGCACTGATTCTCTGGTCATCCAGAATGCTCAGTTTCTTCAGACTGTCAATAGTGTAACCTCTGTAGCCTGGAACAAGCTTTGGAAAAAGTAAAAGACTTCTTTTAACACTGTCTTCATACATTAACTCAAAAAGCTTCTCTTAGCTAAAGATGATTAGCTGGACTACTAATAACTATTCCAGTTGTCATAATAAATCAACTGTAATGCAGTCTAATAGTAGCATGAGAGGAAATCTTAGATTACAGCACTTACTGCCAGAGGGGTTCCCTGCAGTACCAGGTTCCTGAGTCTGGGAAGTTCCAGACACTTTCCTGACAACATCTAACAAGTCACTCAGGTGGTTGAAGCCAAGATCAATGGACAAGAGTTTAGGCCTGGAAAAGTAAAAACATCTTTGACCCTTTATCTATAATAAATTAGACCAATCAAATTGCATATACCACTTTTAACTTTTTCAAGTTTTTAAGAAAGCAATAAAAGACTAAAAGTTCTCAACATACCAGTAGTGCCCTGTGAGATACTCGTCCACATCTGTGATGTGGTTATACCCTAACCCCAGATGCAGCAGCGGTGGGGGCTGCACACACAGGGAGTCCAGGGTTCTGATCTGGTTGGCACATAGCTCTAATACCTGGCACAAAAAAGTATACATATTTAGCATTCTAGAAACATTTTCAGACAACTGGTTAGTAGAAGTGAGCCCTATCTTAAGTTAAGAACCTTTTATGTGATAACATAGCATAACCTAATTCTAAATTTCTTGAGCAGGTAGATTGCAGAATGATATGCTCAGAGTATTCTGAGGTGTTCCCACTGACCTCTAGGTTAGGAGGCAGGTGTGTAGAGTTCACATGTTCCAGGAGGTTAACGCTGAGAGTCAACTCCTTCAGGTTAGGAAAACCCAAAAGGCCTGCATCCACTTCTGTGATCTGCAAATAGAAAAATAAATGTCGCAACATAATTGGTAAAGAAACTTACATTTAATTAGATGGCAGGTACATGTACATGTAATAGGTAACAGATAAAAGAACTAACTTTAAATGGTTGGGCTATGATGCAACCTACACTAATTTATGTGCAAAGGTTGAAAGACTGGCCTTCTTCTAATCATTATAATGAGTTATTTCATGTCTGACTTACAAATGTATATTGTATTAAATGAAATTCCCTAGCTCCTGTGTATTCTTTCCCAAAGTCCCATGTAAAGTATACACAAAATCAAAACAACTTTTCCTACCTGTTTGTCAATGATTTTCAATGTTTTGAAGAACTTCATGATGAATTTCTCATCGATGAGCCAGGGAGACTTGACGGCGAGCTCCCGCAGTTCCCGCGCCTCGTTACTCCAGCTGCAGTCGATGTTCCACGGTGAGTGTTTCAGCGTAACAAACTCCTCTAACGTCTCACGGTGCTCTATCTGTACATTGTAGTCTGATGGAGGATTGAAAATGATATTACTTAGTTATACGGTCTCCTAGAATCTACCTTAACAAAATTGTGCATTTGAGGTGCACTGCATGCTTTAAATTCTGAACTTATAAGCAAGCAAACATTGTTTGATACATTGTTTATGTCCTACAAATTGCAAAAAGATTCTAATGATACTATTCTATCTCTCAGTCTTGATGAAAATTGAGTTTAAGGCACACTTAAAACTACTTAAAAATATGATGTTTAAAAACAGTAGTCCTGAATCAAAAACACATTTTGTGCACTAATTTTACTTGTACAAAGCATCTTATTCATTATAGACAACAGCCGAGACATGACATGGAATGCTGGTATAGAATCATTAGATATGGTCAAATTTAAACATATTTAAGTCGTTTTAAGAGATGTTTAGTCTGCGTAGTGGTGGAACGGACATACCTCTGGTGGTGACTGCAGATTTACTCTTTGCTTTGCTGTCTCTCTGAAATGTAACGAAATGAAGAATGTCGGACGACTCGGACCATTACCATCTCGGCCCAGTCAACTCGGCCCATCTGCCGGGACAACTCGGACCATCCCCCCTGGACAGCTATTTAATTGATTTTTTTTCGAAAATGTAATCCCAACACTAGTTTTATATGTATATACTCTGAAATGAGAAAACTGTAGGTTGGATTGATTGGATTGTGTAATTCATCGAAGTTTTCGGCATTCCAGGCGGCGCACATTAGGTCGTTGACTCCGAAATACGCAGCGTGTGTGGACACGTGGATAGGTGTGAGGCGCTTCTAATAGAGGACAGTAGTAAACTTTATCATTACTTGCTCTTCGGAATAGTTTTAGACAAATAAGATGTGGGTATTGATCAGAGTATGAGTCATTCTTGTTGAAGATTAATTGCTAATTAAGAATTTTTTCAAGCCGACCGTGTCCACTTTGTTTTAATATCGCGGTTTTAATATCGCCGGCGCCCGCGGTACATATGATACTAGATCAAAGGACCGCCACTCTGTATGACCATAACTTCTGACGTTCTAGTAGTAGCAGCTGTGGACAATCTTTATAATACTAGTACAAATGTACCAAGAAATGTCAAATTAACTTTTTTTCAAAAGATAAGTAATTTGGTCCGACTGGTACATGGGGGTGGTCCGAGTTGACCAGGGGAGTGGTCCGAGTTGACCAGATTTTCAATGGGCCGAGTTAGTAATGGTCCGAGTCGTCCTGATTCCCAAAATGAATCACGTCTTTTATTATGTAACAAACAGACTATTTAATTGTATTGTTTATGTCGCAATTTGAATCAAGTCAACAACTACTTAATTTCAACTTAAGTCTCTAAAACACGAGCAAATCACTACATTTGCGATCTACGTATGTTAATTATGAGGGCTTTGTTTGATTGAATGTCGAGCTAATGTTTAGTAAAATACGTTTGTTATAATTACCTGGAAGCCATGTTTCTATCGTTTTGTGTTTTGTATTATGATTTGCATTCGTAAGATTTAAACGTCATAATCGATTAACAGACAACTGTTACATGTACGTCACTTTCTTCTATTGTTCAACTACTTCACAATGCACGAAATTGGAGAAATTCGAGAACGCGTGGTGACTAAACGACAAGTGTCAAACTTTTGTTTTCATAAGCTTCTTGCGACAACTTACCCATGATCCGAGTCCGCACGGAAACTCACGCAAACACAGCCCTCGTAGCTGCTTCTCGAAGGCGTTGAATGCTAGAACAGGCTCTGCTGCTGTCATTGCACTGAAATAATCCCCGTAACCGAGTGTGTATCCACCCAAATCATCCAAAATCCGCGGTTTCTTGCTACACGAAAGATTCTCTTAGCAACAAGACGCCATGTTATTAGGTCAAAGGTCAAATAGCTATGAATCCTGGGAAATACCTGATACAGCGCGGGAACTTCAAATGGTAACGATATGGACGCCTGACTTGTAGTTGCACGTCTGTAATCGTGTCTTCCTATCCATTTGTACTTTGTGGGTGGAGAAAGAGTGGGAGCAGAGTGCTGTTGCTGTGGTGACAAAAGTCTGCCACTGCCAGCTCTAAACCTATCGTCTTAGCTTTTGACCCAGCTGGTTCATGTTTTCCTTGTAGAAGTACGTAACGTTATGCGTCGATGAAGGTTAGACATCCAGGTAATAGGATATGCCATAAAGACTCAAGCAACTGGATATACTTTTGGAAAATCATATCCAGTTGCTTGAGTAACTACTTTTTGGCATAAGTACACGCGTACCAGCAATTTTGTAAGGTTAGAAAGTGATAACGTTAAAACATGTATAATTTAATAATTGTATATTAATTGTTTATTGTTCTCACATTCTCTAAATACATTACAGCGCCGTAGGGTGCTAAAATGCGTATTTAGATTTTAAGCATTGAAAAGTTTTAGGTATAGTAAACAATCATATTGTATTTAGGCATTATAAGATTGCGCAAATACAGTTTCTCGACCAGGATCTTTAAAACTTTATTGACAATCATACAAAGGGGAAATTTAAAAAAAAAGTGATACTCGGATCATGCACTTGAACAATTTCCCGGGTGAACAAAACGTAATTCAAACAGCTAAGAGGCGTAACGTTATAGATTTTGTAGACTGACTTTAGGTATGAAACGAGACAAATCAGCAATATTGGGCATTCAGTAATCGCAAAATGCCAAGTGTCTATACTACGGACATTAAACATCGTACTCAAGGCCGCAAGTTTGAGAGAACGTGTAGCAAATTTGTTGTTGTTGTTGTTGTTGTCTGCTCCTTCTTCTTCTTCACGTTAAGAACTACTTTCAAAATGAATAATTTGTGCGTTTCAGTCTTTGAAGAAGACGTACAGAAAGGTACAATTTTCCTATATACAAAATGTAGTTTGCTGACATTACAACTCAGACTTTCATGGAGCTCCTGTTTACAAAATTGTCGGTCAACTTGAGTTTTCAAAGAACGTGAAACACTGGGGCACACACAAACAAGCAGCACGTGAGATGAGACAGAAGTCTTTGTGTAAGAATGAACATAATCCTTCCACCGTGGTGTGGAATTTCATCATGAACAAAAGAGGTTACGCAAGGCATCTCTAACACGCCACACACTACATAAAATAAGACCAAAAAACACATACAATATACTTTCCGCTACTGAATTTACAATGCAGCATTAGTTCACGCTAACAGGATTCCATTTTCCACATCAACTTGACAGAAACGTTTGGCTTGTCTATGCTTGTCTATACAACTGGCCCGCCGCCAGATAGCACAGCCTAAGCCCTTCCTTTTGGGTGACAAAGTTTATGTTGGCTCTGTTGTGATCAAAACGTCAAGTCAGTTTCATCTAATATCATGTCAGAACCTTGGGTAACGCTTACTATTTTCAAAGTGCCCAACTTTAGTCCAAAAAGGTGTCTGGGTGTCGTTATTTTACAGCCGCGTTACATTCCGAACCAGGGTCCAGCTGTACCCGGTATAACCGGCATCCATGTTGTAGTACACCGCCGATGTCTGGATAACAAACCCTGGCTTCTTCATCACCGCCTGTAGGACCATCGGCCTGTTGACCTTGACCCGTGACCCGCTCAGAGTGATGCTGAAACAGCTATCCATACTTCTCTTCACGTCGAAATCCTCCTCCTGTAAACCTCTTTCTACGAGAAGGTCGCGGATGCTGGCCTCCACATCGTTGCTGATGCTGCCGTCACCCGCTTCTACCTGAATGTTCACTGCTCCAAAGTTACTTTGGTATTCCAAAAAGATGACGTCCGCCATGTTGTTCAGTGTTCAGACTTTTCGGTGCATCTCCGAAGATCCTTTAGCAATCAAATGGTAAAGGCCAACACGTTCAATATTAATCATGGAAGTCACTCAGCGCATGGTCTTTTTAGCGAATGCCCACAAACGCCCACTCTAGAGAAGTCCGCGCTGCACGAATCTCATTTTTTTTGCTTGGAATATGTCCACGTTGTGCTCCCATGTATTAATCCTGAGTTTCAAGTCAATCCATTGACCCGAAGTGACATAAATAAAAGTTTTCGATTCTCGATGGTCTTTTTAGCGAACGCCCACAAAATGTCTTTTTAGCGAATGCCCACTATATCCACAAAAATATCGGTCGTCGCGCAACGACACCTAAACCTACCGTCACAAACATGTTCAAGATGGTGTCCCATTGATGTGTACGGAGTTTCCGTGCTTTACAAGCATTTTAAGTCCCTGTTTTTGGTCAAAATGTACGCGCCGATACTACCATACATTAACAATAGCAATTCAAAATGGCGGGCACTAGTCATGTGACCTCCTTGCGGGACTGTTCTATAAGTATCGCGGGAGGGACTGTTGTAGCATAGCTAATCATACAAACATTTTAGAGTGAATTCTGAACAAGATTTTCATTTCATAGTGCTATCATCTGACTGATATTTACATTGTGGTCTTTTTTCTGTGCTATTATACCCCAGGTTTGAGGAACTTAGTGCAAATATGGATATTGATTCACCTCAGTGCCCAATTAATGTACAAAAGGCTCAGACACATTAGTGTTATAAACCTGACTAGGGGCAGGTAACCAATACTAGAAAAACATAGCTATTTATTATTAACAATACTATTTACATTATAATAATAACTCTTCACCAAACTGGACTTTTCTCATCTTTATTACCTGCATGTATGCAGGTATGGTTTTGATGCTGGTGGAAACTTTTCGGTAGCCGGGGATGTAGGGCGCTGTATCTCGTGAACGGATGGTGCGAGCACGACGATTTTTGGTACGTGGGTTGGGGGTGGTAGCCTGACACTCAGGTGTGATTTTGGGCCTCCTGGCGCTTGACCTTGACATTGAAGGTGGCATTTTTGGTGTTTTTGGGGCACTTTTGGCGCTGTGTGTCCGGAACGATACGCGCGATTGTGACGATTTTTGGTGCATGGGTGGGGGGTTGTTGCCTGTTGCCTAGGATTGACTTTGGGCCTTGTCGCGTTTGAACTTGACCCGGCAGGTCGAATTTTGTGTCCGGGAGGGGTGTTTCCGGAGTTATATCTTCTGAACGGCTGGTGCTGGCGCGATGATATTTGGCACATGTGTCGGCGGTGGCTGAATAATGCTCAATTTTGATTTTGGCGCCCTTGGTGCTTGAACTTGACCTTTTAGGTTACCTTTTGTGCGGGCACGGGGCGTGCGCTGTATCTCCGGAACGCAAGGTGCCATTGTGTTGCCATTTGGTACGTGAGTTGTTTGTGGTGTCCTGATGGTCAGGTTTGATTTTGGGCCTCCTAGTGCTTGAACTTGATACTGTATAGGTTGACCCTGTTTTAGTGTGGTTGGGGCATCCTCCCAATATCTGCTTGGTTTTAAAAACAGATTATGGTTGGGTGTAGAACCATCATCTGGCCTGGGCCACCTTCAATGTATCAGGTTACTTAGTGGCACTGACAGTTTGCCAGATGACGGGAGTGTGCCAGATTACATATCTGTTGGTCAGGTATAATTGGAGTTTGCTTATTACTCTTTGTGGTGTTTCTAGAGCTGTATAGTACTGAGTTTTAAGTTCCGGTACAAGTTCCTTTACCCTGTTGGCAATCATGGTTGAACTTGAACTTAAACAGAAGAAGATGCAATTTTCTAATGTGGAGGAGAACTGTATAGAGTGTGGGCATAAGAGAAAGGTATGTGTATGATTTGTCCTGTGTTTCTTTTTGTTTCTTTGGTAATGCCATTTCCATACTGTATACAGGTAATTTGTTGTTTTGGGCTAGTCATATTCGCTTGGTTTTTGGGCCTGCTTAATCTATGGTACAGGCAGGGTTAAGTGGTGGAGGCTTAGCTTTGTTCTGTTTTGAATTCAGTATCGTTTGTTGCATTTTGTCGCGGCAAATATATGATGAAATTCCCCTTCTAAGCAACTGCTCATTGGTTTGCGGGGATGTTTGCTGGGTGTTTGCTCTGACTACAACAGCTTCTGAACTTTTCAAAGCTTCCATTGCCAGCAGCTTGCCATCTATAAATGGGATTGACAAGGACATTTTTCATAGTAAATTGTGCTGTTAAATTTGGCTTAGATACTACAGGAGATTTAGGTTTGGGTTGGATGGATTGAATGAAAATATCATACCACCCTGGGGACTAACTGTTGCTGCTGCATGGGGGCTACCACTATTCATATTGTCTAATGTCTATGGAACTACAGATAAAAGTATCATTGGTCAAATTATGCGAGTAACATTCCGATGTCAAGTGAATAACACCCCAGAAATAAATCTTTAATGAATATCATTGGAAGAACACAAACCAAGGAGACTTAGCAGCTGCATTAGGTCAGTACATTGAAATAGGAAGATATTAGTATATCATGTGACAGAGTAACTACATGTGCATGGGCCATCTGAGACAAAAAAAGGTAGCGTCTCAACAACTTCAAAGTACTGTGGTTGGTTACATACTTAAGAAATCCAAAATAAGTAATGTTCATCCATGTCCAAACTTACAAATTCAGAAAATGGAATTTCAGAGTCAGACTTTTGCATGGTGCACAACCAACACGGTAAAAAGCTCATTTTTCCAACCACGTACCACAGACAAAAAGGCAAAAATACACAATAGGTCTACAGAAACCCAATACATTTCATGCAGGCCTGAGGTCTACGAACTCTTGTTTATCACAGAAACATTGTTACAATGAGGATTTGATTAGATGAGTATCTGTTACAGTGTGCACAAACTTATTAAATACTTTCACTCCCTAAATATTTTTAAAGTATTGGAAGAAGTTGACACATAAACAATATTAATTGCATTATTTGTGTGCAGTAAAATATGACCACATGCTATCAATAGCCTAATAAAATGTTGGAACATGGCACAAGCGGGCTCCTCTTCTGGGTACAGAAAGGAAATGTTTTATAACATTTAGTTATGACGTAGAAAATTTCAATTGTAAAATTAACATTTAACGTTACAAACAAATTGTTTTTTCTCTTCTTAATAAATGACAACAATACAGGTAAGTAAGGTGTGTTTCCTTTTATAACAGGCCAGGTAAGACACCGTACAGGTAAGTAAGGTGTGTTTCCTTTTATAGCAGACCAGGTAAGACACCGTACAGGTGAGTAAGGTGTGTTTCCTTTGATTACAGACCAGGTAAGACACCGTACAGGTGAGTAACGTGTATTTCCTTTGATTACAGACCAGGTAAGACACCGTACAGGTAAGTAAGGTGTGTTTCCTTTTATAGCAGACCAGGTAAGACACCGTACAGGTGAGTAAGTTGTGTTTCCTTGACTACAGACTAGGTAAGACACCTTACAGGTGAGTAACGTGTATTTCCTTTCATTACAGACCAGGTAAGACACCGTACAGGCGAGTAACGTGTATTTCCTTTGATTACAGACCAGGTAAGACACCGTACAGGTGAGTAAGTTGTGTTTCCTTGACTACAGACTAGGTAAGACACCGTACAGGTGAGTAACGTGTATTTCCTTTCATTACAGACCAGGTAAGACACCGTACAGGTGAGTAACGTGTATTTCCTTTGATTACAGACCAGATAAGACATTATACAGGTAAGTAAGTTGCTTTACTCACCTGTATAATACCTATCTGGTCTGTAGGCAAAGGAAAGACGCCTTACTCACCTGTATAATGGCCTATATGGTATATAGGCGAAGGAAACACACCTTACTCACCTGTGCGGTGTCTTACCTGGTCTGTAATGAAAGGAAATACACGTTACTCACCTGTATGGTGTCTTACCTGGTCTGTAATGAAAGGAAATACACGTTACTCACCTGTACGGTGTCTTACCTAGTCTGTAATCAAAGGAAATACACGTTACTTACCTGTACGGTGTCTTACCTAGTCTGTAGTCAAGGAAACACACCTTACTCACCTGTACGGTGTCTTACCTGGTCTGTAATCAAAGGAAATACACGTTACTCACCTGTACGGCGTCTTACCTAGTCTGTAGTCAAGGAAACACACCTTACTCACCTGTACGGTGTCTTACCTGGTCTGCTATAAAAGGAAACACACCTTACTTACCTGTACGGCGTCTTACCTGGCCTGTTATAAAAGGAAACACACCTTACTTACCTGTATTGTTGTCATTTATTAAGAAGAGAAAAACAATTTGTTTGTAAATGTTAATAAAGGTACATTTTACAGTTGAAATATTCTACGTAATAACTACTAGTAAATGTTATAAAACATTTCCTTTCTGTACTCAGAAGAGGAGCCCGCTTGTGCCATGTTCCAACATTTTATTAGGCTATTGATAGCATGTGGTCATATTTTACTGCACACAAATAATGCAATTAATATTGTTTATATGTCAACTTCTTCCAATACTTTAAAGATATTTAGGGAGTGAAATGAAATACATTTTTGTATTTAATAAGTTTGTGCACACTGTAACAGATACTCATCTAATCAAATCCTCATTGTAACAATGTTTCTGTGATAAATAAAGATAAGAAAAGTCCAGTTTGGTGAAGAGTTATTATTAAAATGTAAATAGTATTGTTAATAATAAATAGCTATGTTTTTCTAGTATTGGTTACCTGCCCCTAGTCAGGTTTATAACACTAATGTGTCTGAGCCTTTTGTACATTAATTGGGCACTGATGAGGTGAATCAATATCCATATTTGCACTAAGTTCCTCAAACCTGGGTAATAATAGCACAGAAAAAAGGACCACAATGTAAATATCAGTCAGATGATAGCACTATGAAATGAAAATCTTGTTCAGAATTCACTCTAAAATGTTTGTATGATTAGTTATGCTACAACAGTCCCTCCCGCGATACTTATAGAACAGTCCCGCAAGGAGGTCACATGACTAGTGCCCGCCATTTTGAATTGCTATTGTTAATGTATGGTAGTATCGGCGCGTACATTTTGACCAAAAACAGGGACTTAAAATGCTTGTAAAGCACGGAAACTCCGTACATATCAATGGGACACCATATTGAACATGTTTGTGGCGGTAGGTTTAGGTGTCGTTGCGCGACGGCCGATATTTTTGTGGATATAGTGGGCATTCGCTAAAAAGACATTTTGTGGGCGTTCGCTAAAAAGACCATCGAGAATCGAAAACTTTTATTTATGTCACTTCGGGTCAATGGATTGACTTGAAACTCAGGATTAATACATGGGAGCACAACGTGGACATATTCCAAGCAAAAAAAATGAGATTCGTGCAGCGCGGACTTCTCTAGAGTGGGCGTTTGTGGGCATTCGCTAAAAAGACCCTCCCGTCACTCAGATGCTCACTGTTACCGTCGCCAAAATGTCGACGTCTTGGAGCGGAGAGCTGTTGCCAATGTCGTCAAACGCAGCACGGTGTATGAAGTGACCACGAAATAACACCGGTCTCAACATAGGCTTAAGGCAGCCTGATCTCCAGCCTGTTCTTTAGCAGTCCTAGCGCGGGTACCCCGGGTGCAAAAATACCTATGGTACCGGGCTGGGTGAGGGGCAAAGGTCTACAATACTCGAACTGCTTAGGGTCGAGTTTCCTGTCGTCAGAAAACCTAGTTGCCCTGGTGTTTTGTTAAGCATTTTGTTGGCCTGTTTACCATAACACCAGAAACCAGTGTATCATGTGTTGTATGGTTGACCATTGCGTGTAAGACAGACGACCGCAGGGGAGCTTTGGTAGAGTTTGGTTACACAATTTGAATCGAGCAGGTTATATGGAGTGTGACTTTATTGTCCAAGGCTTGGGTGGAGTAAGAAGTGAAGTGTGACATACCCTCTACGTTTACGTCAACAAGAAGAGCTTGGGTTATTAGATTTGCAAAATAGACTATAATTTATAAATAAAACAAGAGCATTAGATACCAGCGGCCTTAAGTAAAGTAAGAAGTCGAGTGTTGAAATTTTTACATTGAAGTTTTAATGAAGCTCTATCAACCATTCTGTCATTTTCCGTTTCCAAATCACTTGAGGCACATCAACCCTGGTTATACAACGTCGTGGTGAATCCGTCTTTATAAATTGTCGACAAGAGGTATTACTATGGAACTATACAGATAGAACGTACATCTAAGGGAGTTTTGCAAAATGGATGACTAACGTTAAGTTCTTATGGTGCTAGACAGTTCAGTTCTTTCATGCGTGAAGAGACGTTATTCTACTATATATAATTGAGGTCACAGTCATGTGTCAATATTTCAATTATGGATTAGATAACTATATGGAGTACATTCAATTATGGATTGAATAGGTATGGGGCAAGACAACAGTGATATAACCAGATGACATCCTGAATCTTTTTAATCATTTTGATAATATGAGTCACAGGTGTGACTGACCTGATTGAAGCGAAAAATAAACAGCTGTAAATGTTATAAAGCTAAAGAAAACACGAAAACAGTTTCCCTGCGTTAGACTCCCTTTGTAACGTTAATCGTTATCTATCATAAGTTCGTCCAACATTGACATATGTCAAATGAAAATGCATTGAAAAATATTCATATACATGTAATTTTCTATGTCTTTGCTAGCTTGTTGTAACTTGGTACAGCTTTTCAACATATAAAATATGTATGGAATATTTTTTGACATGCTTCAAATTGACGTTGCTGTAACACCAAATAAAGGGGTAGAGGATTTTGCTAATTCAACGCGCTGGAAGTCTTTAGGAAAGTCTGCAAAATAGTAGTAAGCGTAATGTTTACATCTTTGCATTTGTGGCGATAATCTTGCTAGCTGCTGAAGCGTGGTTTGTTCTTTCGTAGACGCCGTTGTAAACGCCGCACAACAGACGAGCCATTCGGACACACGGTGAAGAGATGCCAAAAGGTTGGGTTGTGGACTTGTTCCGTCGATGTCATTGACTCCGCAAATATACTATTACAAGGTAGAAAAATGCGGTGTTATTTTCTACAAATGATATTTCTGTGCATTGTATATGATTACTTAGTAATACAAATGACTGTACAATGTTCTACCTCTTAAGTGCCAAGGGCAAATCTTTGTTAGCCAACTGGATATAATTTGAATCATGGAGAATGCCCCTAATCATTATGGTAAAACGTTTGGCTAAGATGACCTTGATAAACTTGTGTTGTCGCATATGCTTGTGTTGTCGCATATCTGACTAACAAAACTGCACAAAACAAACGTTTAAAAACACCACTACACTCCGTAATAGCTAATAAACAGTACCTACTGTATGTATCATCGGGATAGAGGTTTCAAGCTATGGCATTATTTGATGTTCTTTTCTCCGTTCGATAGGCAATATGTCCAACTGTGGAGTCGTTAAGGCAAGTGTTGGACACGACAACTCGGAAAATCTTCTTATCGGGGATGTTTAAGGTCTGTTACCACACGACACAAGACGTCATCTGTAAATAAACTTGAGACATTTCCCCCACCTTGTATCGCTTAAATGAAGGGTATGATCATGGGTATGAACCACATGAAGCTCACGACACACGCCAGAATGACGACAGCCTGCGTCCCGATACTCATGGTCCTAGAAATCGTTGTTTGTCGTCTTTAAATCTGCCTTAAGTGTTCCCCAAGACTGGAGGTTCTTGGTAAAGATGAACCAGCAACGGCCAAATGAAAGGCATTTGATACTTCGACGTAAGTTGATCAACAACTTTCCAATGACCTTCATCGTCATTTGACCCCATGCAGGTCATGTCTGTCAGTCTGTAAACACCACAAGTCTAGAAGGCTTCGATAGATTTTCTTGATGTCTGGTATATATATGTAAATGTGTCTTAATGTGACTTTGAAATAATTATAATTAGATTGCTTCCCTTGTGGCTTATCATGGTATTGTAGTTATATTATCATTCGGTTTTTTATATCTTTTAAAAGACCACAATATTGGAGTGGTAGATACTACATACGCGTGATCCACCAGCAACTTGTTTTGGAACCACATGTTTTGAAAGAAGATAACTCAGGAAAGGGCTGACAGATCGAAGTATTTATGAACATCGCGTTAAACATAAATTAATTATCCAAATCACGACCCCTTGCATAATTGACGAGGAAACTTTAGAACAACCTATTTTTAATACCTTTATAATTTGGATAACACTTGTTATTTTGAGCGAGAAGATAATAAAGTGGTACAATAAGGTTTCATCTCCATATATTGCATCACTTCATCATCTTCTCACTAAAAGAACAGAAGCTGATGAAGTGATACCATATCTGGAGATAATAAAATGCTACAATGTATGGAGATGAAACCTGGTTTTGGACCTCTAATTTTTTAATAAAATGAGACAACTAAGCGTTAAAAGTTGAAAGTTGAACCAATGTTGTATTTATTCAGATATTTAGATCAACCTATTCCATTCATCGAGTAGTAGGGTAACCTAGCATCCTCTGCTTCACATCTCTACAAAGGAACTGTAAAACCAGGATGCCAGGTTGAAACTGTCTTCTTGAAAACGATATTACATATCGTCATATTCGTCAGCAAGAAGAGCACTAAGACCAAATTCATAGATATTTGAAGTGAGTCCGACTTTGTCATGGACTGACTTCAAGCAACTATGAAACAAGTCACATATATCATAATCTCTCAGTTGCCATCAAACGTTTCAATCTGAGGGCATATGAGAGATATACCTAACGATGGATGAAACAACCCAAACAAACTACAACATCGCTTATTGAAGGAAAAAGCGAGTGTAGAAATCGACTAGCAAAAAAATACTCATGGCAAATGGCATCTAATCTAGCAGCAACTTAAAGTATACCTTGCCCTCCAATATTTCTATGGAAAATGATGTTTAGTATATTTTTCTAACAGATATGGATGTTTCCCCAATTGCAAGTCCTATTGTGCCACGTACTCCGGATAGAGTCGTGTTCATCCTTGTAACGACCAGATGATGATGCCTCCTGATAGAGCCAATGGTAGGTGATCTCCATGATAAAGCGAGATGAGGTGTCGGAAGAACCAACGGATGAAGCTGGATGTTTCTGGTGCACAGGTTGTCTATATCCTTACATGTAGATCTGATAACAAGGATTCTATCACCGAGAGTCCATAGAAGGAGTTACTGTTGTGTATTCCTGTTGTGTTTTCTAGGCAAGGAGGTGCGGTGATGGCAAGCCTTTGGAAGCGTCGACGTCTTTGCTATCATCGGTTGTACGGAACGCCACGGAGGCCACCATGATGTTTCTTGATGACCTCGTCGACCTTCAGAAGGGGCCTATCAGAGACATAGACACAAAACCATAAATGAATTTCGTCAGATAAGAGTAGAACAACAGATTTGATAGTTAGCTGATACCAGATACAGTTCTGAAGATTTTAAAGCAGAAGTTTGAATGGATTTTTCTTAATTCTAAATTAAGACTGAAGTTTGATTTAGAAAATGCTAATGATGGGCTGTATGAAGGCATGTGATGAACGTTTCACACAAAGTAAATGTTACTAATCATCTTGAATTTTGTTGGCTCCTACTGTTTCAGGATAGCCCATTTCACTCATGTCCTCAAATTACTCATGGCGACTTTTGGAAGGTGGTTTGGAAATGATTTTTAAAAAGCGTCGATGATAATTGCGTCAAAATGATTCAGCCACAGAAAGTTAGTATCTAGCAAACAGTATAAACACAAAACAATACAGTGCAATGCAACTGCAGCATTTTCGTACTAATACTCGCTTTCGCATCATACACATGACAGAACAAGTAGACAACTACTGCACGTACATAAATCCAAACATCGTCAAAACTTGCGGCACGTATCATTTTGCTGTGGCTATCAGCGTCATGTACTGCAATTGAAATGCAATTATGTATAACGTCCCTATATATAAAATGATAAACAATAGAGATGTACGAGATACGTATACGGTTGCAACCTGAATCTCCAAGCAGATGTAGGGTGGAAAGAAACGAAAAAATTTCCTCCCAACATCTATACACTACCCTTACCTTATATGATAGTTATGACGAATGGCACAAGCCAAGTAAAACTGAAGATGCAAGCCAGAATGGCCACAAACTGCGTGCCGTGGTCGATCATACTCCACAACACGATTGTTTTTCTCTCTCGATAATTTGTGTCTTGTGCGACACGTGCGGTAATCAAATAGCACTAGTCAATTGTAAATTCAAGGCGTGTGTGTGTGTTGATTAAGAGTTGTACAACCGGTTCAGCAGTGAGCGCATCTTCTGTGACCCTGTCAGTGACATTAAGGGTGAAAGGGCAGGTACGTTCGTTGAAGTGGATCAAAACAAACTCTGCGCCAAAGGCAATGCATGTATTTACATTAAATTTTCTCTCTCCGGGCCGCGGGCATGTAGAACCAGTCTTCGTGCGGTACCAAGCACCACCCACTATTGCCAGGGCCAGAATTCCAAATGGCCCGATTGGCCGTTTACGCGTAGGAAAAATAAAGTGAAAGCAAGAATTACAAATGTACAAATTATGATCATAACTCATTATTTCACGTTTTGTGTGTTTATCTGCGTGTTATGTTGTACTTTTCGTTCACGGTGCCGATTCGAGATAAAGCATTTAAATATTTGTGCCTTGGCCTGCGCAAATATCGAGGTGGATTATGACAGAAACTGTTCCCATAAGCAGTAAAGAAAAGTACGATCCTTAGTCATGGCTCTTCTTTCCGTTTGTGTTAGGGAGGAAAAAAAGATTTCTGCTTACTTCAGAAATGCCGTCTTTCTATTCTAAGGTTATTCGTACGTGCCCGAATTCTACCCTTACCGCAAGGGAAATTTCGACTTTAGGAAATGAAAATTGCGGAGGAAGACAAAATCAATACAGATCCTTGAGTCTTTTATTTTAAGCATCGACAACACTGTCAAGTCTAGCGTTTTCCGTGAAAATTCAATGATAATTCAATAACAGAATTTGAGAGAAGAGACTTTGAGAGGCGGGGGCCGCGTGGTGTAATCTGTAGCGTCTTTGGCTCGGGACCTACGGGTCTTAGGTTCGAATCCTGCCGTGTCACCGATCTAGTGTCTCTGGGAAAGGCACTTTACACGACTTTCCCCACTTTACCCAGATGAAAATGAGTAGCTAGTGTTAGCTAGGGCCGTCCCTGGGATAGAAAGCCCCGTGTTTTGGGAGAGCCACACCCTACAGTACGCACGTTAAAGAACCCACCACACCTTTCGAAAAGGAGTAGGGGCATGCCCCAGTGTGCGATGGTGCAAATCCTTCTGTTTGGAGGATTCACTTGAATCACCCAAATGGGAACCTCCGTCTCGCATCATCCATACCGTGGGTGATGTACATCATTCACCCGGACTCCAGGAAGAATAGTGACATATTAGTCACTATTAGATCCGAATCAAATCAAACAAAACAAAACGTCTACGTACGTATTTAGCATTTCGCAGCTAGAAGTTAAGTGTGGCTATCTATCACTGCGTGGTTTGTGGACCAGACTGAACTAACGGGTGCATGAGGATGTATGTGTGATTTTGCGCTTGCTTTTGTAACGTTTTTACGTCGACATCAATCGTGCACCAAATGACAAAAGAGTTTTATAGTGTTTCCCTTTTTTAACGTCTTGTTTTGCCGGGAAAATCGCCTACGTCATACTCAAGGTCAACTTGGTTCAGACAAGAGTAATTTTCCCACGGTAATTATATACCCTATCCTTTCTATTTCTTCCCATTTGTTCTATTTCTTTCCATGAAATCTGTTTGTCGTCTTTGAAGATAGGGTTTGTATTGTTTTGTATCGCATGTATGCATGTGGCGCTCCTATCTGTGGAATTTTAGGGTGTGTAACTGGCGTTTTATACTAGTAATCTATCTGGCAACTGGTCAACCGTAAAAGGCAAAATCTTGTTTATCACGACGTTTTCTAAGCAAATTATGATAGATGTATGCCCAGATTCCATTGCTTTGCAACATCCTTTTACAGAATAGTTCAGTTTTGATTCAAGGCTGTCGAAATTCTGTCCTTCATGATCAGATGGTCCTTCACAATGGCGACATAACTAAGACCACTTACCGGCAAGGCCAGTCCGTTAAGTCCTTGGCATGACGTTACAGCATGGTGATCAGGTACGGTGTCAAAGTGAAAATCCCAACGAGTACAGCCACCAAGATAAGCGCTTGGTTACCAAGAGACATTCTTCTTACGTTGAGCTACGAAGTACGAACAACGTAAAGTCGGCTTTAAAGTATAGTCAACCTTACGTAACGACTGTTGTGACGTGATGGAAGCACGTATCCCAGAATCCAGTGCTACTAGAGAGTTGAATTTTAGAAGTGGAACAACCGGTCGTTGCAAACAATAGATAACGTCTGGCGAAAAGTAGACCTTAATGATTTCATGCTTCGGCAATCAAATAGATCAAGGACTACTATATAACATACTTGAATATATGAATATATTTGTGTGCATTTAAGCGTGGAAAGACCGTAGATTACGATGGAATAGCTACTCAAGGTTAATGTGAAAGTGCTACATGCTGGAGAACCAATAAGAAGCTAAGTTTGTTGACTGAATCCGAACAAAATTACATCTTGTCATCTGTCCGTGTACAATGACACTGTACATACTTTTAATTTAAGGCATGCTGATACACCTGACAATGTACAGACATAGACTTTAAAGATTGACCTATTTCTATTCTATTGTGGCTTACAGCAAGCTAGCCCTCGCAGTATGTCATGAATAAATCAGTACGCTCAGATAGGACTTGTACCAAAACGCAGAGCGTAGAATATGAATGCATTAAAAGTAACAGACTATTCACCTTTGTCAAGTATTAAGTCTATCCCCGCCCCACTTATCTAGTACCAAGTCATTTCTATCTTGTTTTTCCTTTGACTGTTGCCATTTTGTATAAAGGCACCATTGTAAAACGAATGAGCGTTCTCGTTGCAGCCGCACATACGTGCGACTATCTCTATGCTGTTTTTCTCTCTGAAAGCTGACTGGCCTTTTAAATGGATGACTTCTCCGGTATTTCATGAGGCTGCATAATCTTTCTACATGGTAGATCTAATCTGCAGTATTGTAAAAATGTATTACAGCATGATGGCGTTTCGTAAGACTGGCGACATACTTAAGTGTACTTACCGACACTCGGACGCCAGGGGTGCGTCACAGCATCATAATAAGATACGGGACTACATAAAAAAGGCTGACCAGTATGGCCACAAGGATGACCGCCTGATTGCCGATGGACATGATCTCCCCTCTTTACTACTCTTTGACGATGAGAAAAGATGTCCCATCGGTGGTCAACAGGCTGTCTATGAGCTACGGGTCCTTCAAAAAAATTAAATAGGACACGCCCATGTCCCATTGAAACGTGTGACAGGTGATGAAACTTGCCATAATTTACATGTATTATCAAGAAAGTGTCCTTAAGTCTGGGGCTAGAATACCTGAAACCCTGCAATACAAGTGTCGTACGTGAAGACTTTCAGGCTAATGCTTTATATCACACCATCGGCTAGAATAGTAACATGCATACATGGCACTGCATTGCATTGCCATAGCTGGAGAGCTGTTCCCAACATAATTAAGAGACGCACCTGATACTGGTTGGTGATTAGATGCAAGTCCACCATATAAACCGGTAATATGCTATATGCTCTGTTTAACATACTGCGCTGTTACCAAAAGAAATTCTCAATCAAACAACTTATTACATGTTCTGGGCAATCTGTGAAGACTAAGTGTTTGAGTTATGAAGTACATGTCTTACCGGGCATAGGCAGAAAACTCACCCAAAGACGAAAATACTCGAAATCGTTTTAGACACACATGTAATTATAAGAAAAGTACATCTTTGTACTGACACATCGTAGTAAGGATTCAACGTACCCGCCACCTTAATTGCGGTTTATTTTGAAAAAAGTTGCAAACAGTAGACATTGCCACTCCACAAAATTAATGTGAAGCGGCTTAAAACATTGTGCAAAGATGGTAAGACAACTTTACGTGCCGTTCTGAAGACTATGTGAGTAGAACGATAGTCAAATCTACAAGTTTTCTATTGCTGGTGACTTGTCGCGATGTTTCAATCATGGTAGAATTACGAAAATGGCCTTGAACGTGGGATAAACGCTGGAGCAGGGTTTCATAGCAGCAAGGAGTATTGTTGTGGACTGAGTGTTCATTGTCAGTAAAAGTTGATATATGGTTCACACATAATGCATTGGCAGGTGATGACGCTGTCCTCGGCAACGTAGAGACGAAGGCGAGAAGATGGCGAAAATAGCCGAAGGCTTCCGAAGAATCCCGAAAAGAGTAGCATCCCAGCTTGATAAGTGTAGCGTGATGACATCACTTCAACATGGTGGTCAAGTCACCGTTTGGCTGTCTGCCATCACTGCAGCAAGTAGAGCCCGACCCAAACATGCCTGCAAGTAAAGAGGAAATGTTTAAATCACTGTTTTATTCTCAATTCAAGACTACTGATATCCTGAACTCTATCAAGTGACGTACGACGTCAAAGTGTCCGTTAGCTACTACCCTTTCCATCTGTTAGAGTCACTATATTATCCCTTTCCTTCGTTCTGCTGCCACCTACCAACATAACAAATATTATTTATAAAGATCCATCCACAGTTTCATGCACACACACTAACGCGCACGTGCACACGCTGACTCACACGCACGCACGGGGACCCCAAAACAGCTGAACAATTAACTCTCCGAAGACAGGAGTCCGTGCGTACGTCTAAACGCATGTCTCAGTTCAACACTGCCTGAGGTCATGGGGTGGGTGAGGTAAACAATGGCCGCCGTAGCCTTCACATATGCGTCAATTAGCCGTTCAAAATACCTAAGTCAGTTCTCCTGCAACTATTGCACATTGTCCAATGGTTCTCAGCATAGTCAAAGCCATAAACAGAAAAGATTTCTTCTCCTTTTGAACGCAAAGACCACCTATACATATAATGGTACTTTTCAGATTGTGAACACTTGGAATGCCCACAAAACAATGTCCACCGCTGTCATAAACTTAAAAACTGTTTTCTGAGGCGACAAACCTTTGGACGATCTTCACATGAAAGGAGATGCCATTAAGATGAAGATACAGGCCACGGCAAGCGCAAGGACGAATAGCAGCTTCTCGCGCAGTGTACAAGGACGCATTGTTGCGTTCATTCACAGTCAAAACAGTATGCCTCTCGTAAACAAAGTCAATGGTAGACAACTGTTTTCCACTTGGACACATAAATAACCTGCTCTTACTGGAGACCCACCCATCTCAGCCAGGTGCGTGGTTTTGCGACAATCACACCGTTTTGCGTCGACGTTGAACCCAAAGCCAAGGGCAACCGCAAGAGAAAGACACATTATGATTCAAGTTTCTGAATGGCCAATAGCCTTTGTGCTAGATCATAAGTTTGAGCCTCACTTCACAGTTCTTGTTTAAAGTTTGCCACAAAATACATGTACCACCAGTGGTACATGTATTTTGTGGCATACTTTGAAACAGGAGAGTACAAAAAAGTTGAATGCATTTGCATCAGAAGCTCACTATTTCCAGTACCTTCACTTGTACTTAACAGAAATGAGCTCTGTTTTTTTTAATGAATCAATGCAATCATATTTCGTCTAAAAATAATGAGAGAAGTTATGAGACAATCCCTGGCCATATCTCCTCCTATATAATTTACCAGTAGGAGACTTGAAAACCTGTCACGGATTTCTATTGATAAGCGACTATAAATAGATATCCGATGAATGACATGTTTTGAAATACACTGTCTAAACTAAGGTGAAGAAATGACGGGAAGTTTCGTCCTGAGGAGTACCAGACCCTAAGCCATCGACCAAATGGGGAGAATTGATGAGTCAAAATTTAAGGCAGCTATGCATGGAAAGGGGTAATGGACCTTAAAAGCCCTAGGCCCTATGAGTATGGCTGGGGCATTTGATATTCGTGCATTGTGTGTGTGTCCAATAACAAGTGCGCCTTGGCGAAAGGGGCAATCTGAATTCATAGAGTCTTGTTTTCTACATTTAAATGAAATATGTATCTTAAGTATACAGCGATATGTGTTGACGTAACTTTTCTTTCACCAGCCATCTGTAACGATGGATTCCGTGACTCGGTTGTGAGGGGGGGGGGGGGGGGTAGCAGGTAAAAGATAGTGGACACATGATTAGCTCCTCCTCCCTATGCGATGCCCGGGACAGAATGGACTTCAAACAGACCGCTCCTATGGCCTCAACCTTAAAGGCTGTGGGAGTGCCTTTACCTCTATCTAACAGCTTTGACGCCGCGATAAGAAAATATGGATAAAAGTTCATTATATCATCACCTGAGTCGAGATGTTATGATTTCATGGCGGTTCTACATTCCAGCACCCTCTACGCTACGGGCATCGCATCCTATGCACCAATGCACTTTCCGCTCCGAAAGGTATTTACAAAGCAGCATCATAAGCATGCTTGGGGACATCGGGGCATGTTGAAAGACCACAAAGGTCGCCATTGTTTTATAAACCCTACTTCTTGGAATGGCATCCACACCATGTAATTATAAACTGGATATAACAGGTTCATGCTGGATTTTTCGCAAGCTTTATTGACCTTTCGCCATTGTCATCTATCCAGAAATCACGGCAAAGATGTCTTTGGTATTCAGCAAGTATCGAGTAAAGGAGAAAATGTTAGATACAAATATATTGATTAGATACATATGAAATAGTAGATACTATTCATTAGACAGTTCTACAAGTTTGCTGTTTTAGATACGCATGTGGTGGCGTTAAAATTAGTTGATAACTTGACACTACTGTCTTTCCTGTGAACAAAAAAAATATTTCGCTCAGCACAGGGGCTCAGCAGTATAGTGCCCAAACGCCAAAAAGCAGCAACTGTTACTCAAGCAACTGGATATGATTTTTGCAAGTTACTCAAGCTACTGGATATGATTTCCAGTTGCTTATCAGAATGAGTAACTATTTTTTACGTTTACCTGGCGTTTACCTAATTTATTACCTGGACGTCTAACCTTCATCGATGTAGTGCCCAAACATATGCCAAATAGACACCAGGCCTTCAAAGGTTCAGTGACCATCAATAGTAATCCAGCACCATTTAGTGATTAGCGAAGGACAATAACACTCAGATATCCTGACAGATAACAGTCGTCATTTAAAATCTACACTTCTAGCTCTCGATTCACGGTTTATTGTTACACTTGTAATGGTTTTCCCACACTAATAGGACCAAGACAGAACGCAATAATCATAGACAAACAACAACAATGAGCACAGTGTTAGAAAGCAATGATATAAAGATACCTAGATTTAACATTAGTGACATTATGTAGGGTCTCTTTAACGTTTAGTGGAAACATTGAACTTAGATTCTAGCAACATGTGAAACACCCGGCACACACGTGTACTGGTCTGACATTTGGAGGTGATTATCATGCACCAGTAACGGCAGACAACTCAAACTCAAAATCATGCACGCGACTAACAAATCATGGGAAGACACACGACAGACAAGTAATAGTACAAGATAGGACAGTTGGTGTCTATTAGAACACATGCGGGTGGTAGATATTTACTTGAAACAAGGTAAATTGTCAATTCTAAAGCCACTGCCGGGGCAGCATTACACCTTAAGCAACTGCCGGGACAATATTACACCTTAATCCACTACCAGGACAAAATAAGACCTTAACTTAAGTCACCACCTGGACAGAATTACACGTTAACCACTACCGGGACAATATCACAGCTTACCCCACTACCTGGGCAGTATGACATTTGAAGTCACTAACTATACACATGCAGGATTACATCTTAAATACCTGTACAATGTTACCATTACTTGGACAAGATAACCTAAAATACAATACGAACAGGTACTTTGTCTCCTCCCTTCTTGCCCCTTCTTTCCTGCACAATATCTTCATATAGGTCACGTATCAAATGCACACCTTTACAAACACCTACTGTGAAAGTGTGTCATACAAGACATCATGTAAATAGACATCAGGGGAGTAATTGCAGGTTTTCCGCCAGACATGACAAATATTTCCGTCAAATCCACAATGATTATAGGTGACAAGCTCGTAGGTGTACTCATGTCCCTAAATGTGGTAGAAAACATCATTAAACTGTCCAGTGGAATATAGTTTTTGTTAAAATGTGTTGGTAAAACAAAGTAGTAGAAAATTATAAAAGTGTTGCCATATGTGATTTTATTAATATATTACTATTCTCAATCAATTGAAATTATCAATTATCAATTAAAATGGCCAGAAAGTTACGTACGTCACGAAGACAGAAGGTAGACTAGTACAACTTCAAACAAAGTACATCTGATAGATGTAGTGTCGCCATTATAAACAGGGGCAGAGTCACGTAAGTGCTTCACGACACTTAGAAAAGAGGTGCATAGAAAATTGACTATTGTAGCATTCAGGAGATGCCAACAGGAACTATATTTGTTGTCACTGCGTTGTACATAGTTGACAATCTTGACATAGATGTGTCGCCCAAAGCATAAGGATTCCATTGATGCATAATGTAAACATCTACCTTTACCCTTACTTTGAGTTCTACGCACTAAGAAACACTTGGCAACCACCGGTGTGTCACTTGTGACTAATGCCATTTATCTGATTAAAAGGGTGGAAAATCTCATTGTATGTCCCATAAACTCTTACCTTAACTTCAGACGGTAGAATTTACTCCAACCGGAAATCATATTCAATTAATATTCATCATAAAGCAGAAGAAGACAGTGCTAAACGTCATAACAGGACAAGACGTATCGTTTGGTAGTTACAAACTAGAACAGAGCAACAGTACAATGACTTCTTGTGTTGCACACTTTCTATATATACGTATGTAATGTGAAATATGAACGAGACACTCACTGTAACATATACACCCTCCAAGCATCTCACACCATCATAATGAAGGCCCACACGACACCAACCGAGCCGAGCACGATTAACAACACCGAGAAGTTCTCGAGAATCTTATCCAGACCATTCATTTTTGATTGCGGAGGTGAGTTCCTTGTGCGCAGTACAGTGACACAGGAGCAAATGACACAGGAGGGCTCTGCTGGCGGATCGAGACAATTGTAGCCTCAGGCCGCAGGACAAAGGTCGCTGGAGCTTCGGGATCGTCACAAACGTTCGTACAACTTTGAAAAGTAACACAATCAGTAGGATCATTCATTTCGTTAGACAAGGTATACGTAAATGAATTTAAAGCAAGTTTCTGATGTAACTGCCGGTGTGTTATGCCGAAGGGTGGTTATACCGGCTATATAGATACAGATACAGATACAGATACAGATGTAGATACAGATACAGATACAGATACAGATAACTGTGGAATTCACTTAATGCATCAAACAAATATGGCTACCTGTTGCTCAAACTCTGATTGCCAAGGAAGATATGATTCTTGAACTTCACGCTACTTCCATAAATCAACATATAGATTAGCCTGTTCATCACTTTTTTATGGTGACCGTTTGGTTCATTAAGAATGAATGCAGAAACTGCTAAGCGTGTGAGCATTATCATGCACCATTAACAAGTCAATGGAATGTAAGACATCATGCGCGTAACAAACATTGATTTCTGTAGGGGGAGGGGGGCAAAATAAATGTTATACATTTATAGCCATCACCATGGACAAGTACATAGTGTGGCGAGATACTTTTAAGAGATGACGTAAATACGTCACAAAATACATCTGAGTCAACAATTTGGATCCAGACCTATCACAACCTGGCTTCCTACACTACGGACAATGTCTCTCTGTTCTTCCTCTTGGGATTTTGCCAAGTGCTCCATCCATACTATCGCAACATCATACACAGTATTAATTCTAATCATAATGCATGAATTGGCAATAGAGATCTTCAAACACGATAGAATGTCGTCATTCAGGCCCATACATAGTATACGTGTGCATGGAGCGGAACGCACTTCAGATGAACTACGGCGGTATTCTGTGTGTTATTGCATCGTGATTCGTGATTCATCTCGGTTGCTTTACCTTTTGTGTGCGTTTGTTGGTGGCACTTAACCAATATATGTCCGACAATATTACACTGACGGTGCCATTATTCCTGTCACGCGTTAAGTACATCATGAATGCGTAGAAAAGCCATAGTCATGTTTGGGAAATGACTATATATCATTCAAAAAGCACTCCCATCCTTCTGGTAAGTAACTTGGTCATAATACATACTCTATAACAAAACTATAAATTGGTGAACTTTTTAATCCAATTGCATTGTCCTACCTTATCAATAGTAATAAATTTTACTTACGTCACTCAGACAAGGTACTTGCTTGTACTGATGTTTAAAACCGGTGTGGTGACAGACTGACAGTTGTGGTATTTCATATGATTGGAAATGAGGTTCATTGGTACCGAAACTCACCTTTTCTGTCCTCAGCATCCACCTAGTAATCATAAAATAGTGATACGAAAGACAATGTGATGCGAAAGATGTCGGCAGCTTGAGGAATGAGTTCAATCTACTTTACATAAGATAGCACAATGTTCTCTACGGCTATATCAGAGTGCACAGATGTACTGTGTGGAGTAAAGTATGCTCCCTGGATGAAAATATACGAGTATAAGTTAGGGCTGCCTATTGACTACCATGACTACCTTACACATCGGACGGATAGCGTGCCACAATTATGTGAGACGTTGACTATAAACGTTACAGTGATGTATATTAGACCGTTGAGAGAGAGAATTCTGGAAACATTAATCTGATGATACATATATAGACAGATGATATATATACATACAGCTACGTATACAAGAAATGCAATGTTACCGATCCGTATATTATGCAGGTACAACTGACTTTTTTCTTCTCTTACGCCCGGCTCACATCATAACCACGAAGGCCCAAACGACCCCAAAGGCGCCGAGCACAATGAACAGAACTGAAACGTTTTCAAAAATCTTCCCCCAAACAATCTTTACCTCAGGCAAAAAGACCCAAACGCCAGACACGGTGCTGTTTCCGAGAAGGAACTTATGTGTATGTTACTGTCGTCACGTCGTGTGGTACTAGTAACACGAAATGTCGCACGTGTCATGCAGCCGGCACGGTGGAAGATCAAGCTGGGTGTGCCCTGGGATTGTGTTCACAGTCCGTCTTGTCCGGATGTTTAGGGATCTTTCCAGCCCCCAGAAGTGAAGGACAAATTTAGTAGTCGGTAATGCCAGGACACTGTCCGTCTTATACAATATATCAACTGACAACTGGCACTGAAATAAAGGAGTACTGAAAAGAAATCTAAAAAGGGCTAATTATAATGTAAGTCGGCAAGTCGCACTTCCTGCAAATGTAATAAGCTGTGGCAAAATGATTTATAAAATCTATTATGATGATGCTTCTCGTGATACTGCTTTTAGTATACATTAAACAATAGGTCTTTAAGACTGTAAAACATCATACTTAGGAAACTTGGATGATTTCCGATATTAGATGAAGATTATTGATAGATCTCAATTTCATTTTCTGTTGTAAGATTATGTACCTAGACCATGAAATATATCGTAGACCATTAAAATGACGTTTTAGACCATTGAAATAACGTTTTAGTGTCACTAGTATGTATTATATCATAGTAGGAATATTTCATATCTAATGGATTTTCTAATAAAGTCTCAAAGACTCGTGGGTGTAGGCAGGATTAGAATCAGCTTGAATAACTTCACGCGGCTTATGATTCAGCTAGGTTACTTCATCTCATGGCATTGTGTTTGCCTAATGTCAGGTAAATGATATATTCCCTACTGTACATTAGGGATGCCCTATGGGTCAAGGCAGACGTCAGGGAAATGTCGTTCTCAACCAGACCATTGTTACCGTCACCTGAGCCGAAAATAAGTACCTCGTGGTGACCTTCGCTCCTCAAGGACGTCGTGTATCTTTTAGAATGAACAATAACAGTTCTGAAGCTGACGAGGTCAAATGTATTGTAACAATAGTGTATTCTTTACTCTAGCGGTCGTCTGTAGAGTCGCAGTACTGCGTGCACTTAACACTTATCCACAACTTATGGAGGTGTATGTTTGCGTCATGTTCACTGGAGAGGTCTAAAAACTTCTCAAACTTAGTTGGTGTTGGAATGTTAACAACTTGACCCCGCGTCACCACTGCCAAGTTACACGATTTAACGTGGTAGATAAGTCACAAGTATGGACTAACAGTTTTGTTACATTATTAAGTCGCTTTATGCTAAACGACTTTTCATTACCTTCGTTGAGAAACATATATTTACAGGTCCGCTCATTTGTTTGCAGGGATCATTCTTGAAAAGTTACAGAGAAATATTTACAATATATAGAATATAGTGTAGTGTTCCCACTGAACTACGCCGTTTTCCTCACTCACACACGCGCTTCAGCATTCAGTGGATATGTCTTATTACATTAGCTGCTAAAGATGAGAATAAATGAACTAAAACAATCAGTTTCCAAGCATGTTAGTTTGCTTTATTTGAACAAAAGGAAGAGAAGACCAAAAAACTTTGCTTCGAATCATGTAGCTTACACGATGTGAATACGACTGTAGAGTCAGTCTACAATACGTTTCCATCAGGTCCGAGACTTCATAAAGACTGAACGATTACATTAGACACAATGTCAGGATAACACACATGTTAGCTTTATTTGAACCAACGGGAAGAGAAGGCAGGAGAACTTTGCTTCGAATCATGTAGCTTACACGACGAGCGTAGAGTTAGTCTATATACGTTTCCATCATGCAGGTCCGAGACTTCATAAAAACTAAACGTTTACATTAGACTCAATGTCAGGGTAACATACATTATGTCACAGTGACGTGACGTCTGTAAGAAATCTGGGCACAAACGAGCGGCTATCATTCAATGCAAAGTACTGGTGGGGTGCAGCCGACCATTGCGATATCATGACGAAATCTCATGGTAAAGTTTACGTCATCATTACGGTACGGTCTGGCTACTACAGAGGTCTAAGACTGATGACTTCGGTGTCTTAAAACCGAAGTTTGGGTAAATATATACGGAATCTTTCATACAGACGCAATATTTGCAATGGTTGTAGCAACCGCTTATGTCCCGCCTCATACTTGTTAGTGTGGAGATGATGACTATCACATAGCTAGCATTAATAAACAATAGTAAGAGACATATTTCAGAATAGTACATATAATTACAGTAAGTTTGCTATAAACAGGAGAGCAACAATTGGTAGGTTGGCAGAACTGATGGCAGGTGTCTACGGATCAACGACGATGGCGATGTCCAACAAACAGTTCTGACGTCAGCGTCCATCGAGGCAGCTCCGACAGCAGTCAATAGGTGTCGCTGTGAAGACGCCGAGGATGTGATGACTTGGAGTTTGGTGTCTATAGCCCAGGCCCGTTGTCTGTAGCTACCGTCCATCCTTCCTGCAAGCTCCTACCGTGGCATGCGGCTGCCCTGAGGTGTGGTAGAGAAAACCTGTTTACAAATTGGCAAAATGAAACAACCTGTACTCCACCTTTGATATCCATGGACTCTACCCGCTTAGTGAAAAGTAGAAAGAAACTACACAGTCAGTAAAAAAGGTACATGAATCCTGCAAGTACAATTGCACTTCCATTTATAAAATGCAGGAGAAGAAGACTACGAACAAAAGACTTGTGCATTATGCAAATCACACGCACTGATAAACATCTGGCCTAGTTGGAATCTTCGTCGTCGTACAATCGATCACTTTGTGATGAAAAGGCCTTATTACCTTAGATTTGTTTACACCAGCCCCATGGTGATGAGGAACGAGCTGAACACCAGTCCCACAAGTACCGCAATACAGCAGACGGCTTGGTTGTTTATGTTCAAACTTTTCATACTTTCTGCTGCGGTGTTTGTTGTTGTTTCCTCTGAAAAGGGGAAGAAAACAAGTCAGTCAAGCAATGCATTGCTTCTTTTGTTGTGCATGTAGCTAGAAATATATGTGGTGTATTTGTGACACTAGACATTGGAATCTAGGAGGTATTATCATTTTTTTCTGAAACTTGGATGTTAAAAATATGCTATAAACTACTCTCTAGGGTAAAACAGTAGCTAAGTCTTTAGCCAACTTTACAAACAAATAATCCAACAGAGGATTCTTTGGCATTTTGGTAAGATTCCAATCTCCCCATAGAAGAATTCCGAATTCTTTTCTGCATGGATTCCATCTGTACTGTGACATATTTACGTAAAAAATCATTGCAATCCTAGGCAATTTGTGAATTAACATTTGTTCATCATTAATCATTGCGTCATCTGTCCCAGGGGTGAAGCTTTCTGTTCACCTCCTTTGCAAAGTTCCTAATGTACAGGCTTGTAAATGTTTGTAACTATTGAAGATGTGTTGTATGAACAGCTGCTGTTGTTTGCGCGCCGCACCTCATTGTATTACCCTCCAATAGACCATAGAAAAAATCGACTAGCCTTAAGCTATGCAAAACAGAGCCAGAGTGGAATACTCTTGAAACTAGGACAGCAGGTGAAAGGATTCCAACGTTTATAAGTCCTTACTTAAACAATTCCAAATAGCAGCTAATGACATGTTTCCTATCCATAGAAATGATACCAAGTCTTGGTGGAAGAGACCATTTTGCTATCAATTTTGATCCCCTTTTCCTTGTGTCGCAATGAGAAAAACAAAAACACACCTCAATATTGTCATCTGCGTGACAAAAGAAAAAAAAGTAGCCTGAAGCTATGCAAATAGTCTAACGTTTTCCATTCTTTAGCTGAAAGTTTGCACTTCTTTAGTTTAACGATTCTAAACAGCTACCAAAGGCATTACTTCTGTCCATAGAAACGATACGTTTCTGTTGGAAGAAATTGATTTGTTATCAGTTACAATAAGATCGGTCTGAAACTGGCCAATGACAAAGAGAATGTTTATCCCCCATCAATCCAAATGCTTGTCGAATGTTGTGCCCAGAACACACTAGATTTGTCATATAACCGCTGAAAAGTAGTCAAGGTTGGTCTTCTACAGATAATCTTTGGTCTTCTACAGATCATCTAAGAGAAATATAAGCTTAGTTTAAGATAGCATTTTCGTGATACCCTTTTGCCCAATTCTCCTGTCAAGCGAAAAGCAGAGCCACATACTAGAGTCGGCTTTAATGTTCTGTCTTGCTGTTTCTCTTATTGACTCAAATACCAATCAACGAGTAGATACCTTTAGGTGTTGCTATGAACACACGAAGCCTACACAGGCTTTGACTTATTCTTTGCATTCTCAGGCATTCAGATGCAGGGATTGGGAGTGACAAAGTTAAGCCGGACAAAAAAATCCGGATGCATATGGAACAAGTTGATACCGAACTGGTGTTCCCGATTCAAAAGTTCTACAAACGAAACTACTACAATGCAAACGAATAGTGAAGATAAAGTTTAAAACGTTTGACTGAAGTTTTACCTGTCAATTCCGCGAGCAGCCGTGTAGAATTAGATGGCCTGGTATGTAGGAAGTAGGACCCGGAGCTGCCTTTATGCCTAAAAACTGGTTAAACCGATGATGGTGATGTCAACCGAATCACGAATGAACAGACTGAATGAGATAATAGCCTTTTGCATATGTAACAACAGTAGTCTGTTCGTAATTTGATGGAAATTTTCAACAGTTTAACGTATCTGGATAGTACTCAGGGTGAACGTCACACAGGCCACCAGAAAGTTAAACCCAACAAGATTGGCATGTTTTGATTTATGATATTTTGAAAACTGTGGATGCAATGACCTAACGATGCACATTTCAGTGTTTTGTGCAAGTAAATTACCAGTAATTGGTCACGAGGTGCATGACAATTAGGGGCACTTTTTGGAAGACTGTATACATAATGGCTGTAACCAAGGGACCCATTCAAGTAACAGTCACATGACGATACGAACAACTAAAACAGGTCTCAGGACCTAAGTACGTCGTGCCCACAATAGAACAGATAGCCAAACAAATAGCTGTAGCTGTCAGTATACGCCTAGGAACAGCTCGTGCAGCCGTCTGAACTCAAGAACTTGGGATACTGACAGGGCCCTCAAGACAAGCCACTAAACAGAATGCACTGTCCGTGTTGTGTGGTAACCTATGACTATGAGTCATGGACTCTACACGCCAGTGACAGCCGCAGAATCCAGGCCTTGGAGATGAAGTGCTACAGGAAGATACTACGGACTGGCCATCGCATAAAAGACTCTGTTTATATAATAGAAAGGCTGGGAGTGGATAGAACAATACTTAACGTCATAAAAAGGCGGATACTCTAGAAACAATTCTTTGATCATGTCACAAAAAATGATAGTGATCTAGGGTTCTGTACTAGTTAAAACTAGTTCTGACGTCTAGATACGAGTTTTTACCTGTTTACACCAGCCCCATGGTGATGAGTTTGACACTGAACATCAGTCCCACGATGACCGCCACCACACAGACAACCTGAATGTTCAGACTCATCTCTGTCACGACGACTTCTGTAGAAATAGATTCGGAAGTACGCTTTCAACAACGGTGAAAGGTTGCGGAATGATAGAACTTAACCAACTACATCAAATCAAACGAAAGTACTTTCTGTTGTAAGAAAATGTAGAACCACGCTGTCATTATATCTTTGCTTTGCAACTTTGCAGTAATTGGACCCGCAACATCTGGAACACCTTTGACTGGTACATATCATGAAATCGTGTCTTGGTGCTGTAAAATGTGGCTGATATACGTCTGGGGGGAAAACAACTCAAACCTACCCCAATTACAACTTCAATTCGCCAAGCTATAAATTCTGTCTCCAAAAACATGCGCACACAAAGCAAATGAGATTTACTTCTATTGATCGAATGGATAACAGGAAACAGAATTGTTCTACAGCGTACAAAACTACTACAATATAAACGAATATTTGTTGACAAACGTCTAACTGTAGCTTTACCTGTAAATTCCGCGAGCAGTTAGTGTAAACGTAGATGCCCTGGTATGTAAGAAGTAGCATCCGGGGATAATGTTACGCCAAAGAACTGGTTAGACCAGTGATAAAGGTGTAATGGTTACAAACAGGAGATAAGTTCCCTTTCCATTCATTAATCTTAAGGGTCGTCCCTTAAGCTGTTTATCAAATGAAAACAAAATACTAGGTCATCCCTTGTTTTGGTTAGAAGGGTCAGAGGTTAAATTGTAAGGCTTGTTTGAATGATTTCAGAGTGTTTTTTTTTTACTTATAAAGATTGAAACCGCTCTGACAGGCAAAAACGTGTTGGCTGTTCGAGATGTGTAGCTTTGTAGCTAGCTGTTTTAGCCTGCCTGGCATCATCACAGTGCATTTGACTGTGAGTAGATAACTGCAAACATTAGTGTAAACCACAATGCTTTTAATTTTGAAAGTGTGCTAGCTGGGGCTGGCTCCTGTAGCATAGAGGCATTTATTATGCGCAGCCAACTACGATGGACCGGTCACTGTGTCCGAGTGCCAGATATAACAGATTCTGTTTGGCCAACTGTATCAAGGGACACGCCCACATCAAGGGGTGGACAGAGAAAGAGATATAAGGACACTCTGAAACATAACTTGAAGAAGGGACATATTGACCCAGTAAATCTTGAAAAACTATGTTCTAATCGCAATGCATTGCGGCAGCTGACCAACCCCACCGTGTCAACCTTCGAGACCGAGAGGGTTGCAGCCGTCGAGGCGAAGAGAAAGGCGAGAAAGGCCCGTCAAAATAGGAATGCAAACCAGTAGCCATGCCATACTCGATTCAGTGGCTGTCCATCAATTTGAAAGACCCCCGAGCAGAAATTCTTCACGTATTGAATTTACTCCTCCCATCTTCTGAACGGACAGTGGGTGCGCTGGCTCCAGGCCTCTCTGTGGCAAGGAGTGTTGATTCCATGCAAATGAAGCTGCTATCCATGCTGTAAATGGGACTAATTAAGTGTAAACTATCCATGTTTGATATAACGAATGTCAAGGAAGCTAACTTAAAAGCCACAATGGCAAGTTATCAAAGCTAGCTCGCCATTATATGGCAAGATGAATTTGCAAATAACGTGTGGATGTTTGCGTCGTTCTGGCCTTCTTCAGAAAATGTTCAACTCCCAAACCTGTTCCATGCTGAGATACAAACAACCCAGCCTCGTGCACGTGTAATCGCTGGTTTACATGACTTAACCGAGGAGGTTAAATAAACCTCCATGATTTAAGCTAGTAGTCACAACTATGGACTCACTGGTTAGTGAATATGTATTACCTACGAAGGCAAACATATGTTTTCGGTGACCGTTCATTTGATGTTTTCGGGGATGATTCTTTAAAGTTACAGATAGATGCATATTTGTAGGCATTGAGAAGTAACCCACTAGATCGAGCCATTTCCATTTCACTCGCTCATACACATTAGAATTCAGTGGATATGCCTTACTAGATTATTTGCTTGAGAATGACTGGCTCAAACGTTTTCAAGCGTGTTTGCTTTATTTGAACCAACGGGAAGAGAAGACAGGAGAACTTTGCTTCGAATCATGTAGCTTACACGATGAGAATACGACTGTAGAGGTAGTCTACAATACGTTTCCATCAGGCCCCAGACTTCATAAAGACTAAACGATTACATTAGACACAATGTCAGGATAACATACATTATGTCACAGTGACGTGAGGTCTGTAAGAAATCTGGGCACAAACGAACGGCTATCATTCAATGCAAAGTACTGGTGGAGTGCAGCCGACCATTACGATATCATGACGAAATCTCATGGTTAAGTTTACGTCATCATTACGGTACAGTCTGACTACTATACAGCTAAAGACTGATGACATCATCGTGACTTAAAACTAAAGTGAGTTTTATGTCATCGTGACATCAATATAGTCTTCAGCTTTGGTAATGACGACTAATCTTGAATGGAGACAATATTTGCAATATGGTTGTAGCAACAGCATATGTCCCGTCCGCATTTGTTAGTATGGAGAAGATGATTACCACATAGTATCAGTAGATATTGGTGAGAGACATTCAAGGTAAGTATAACGACAGTAGGTTGGCTATTAACAGGAGAGTAACAGTTGGTAGGTTGGTAGAACTGATGGCACGTATCTACGGATCAACAGCTCCGACAGAAGTCAATAGGTGTCGCTGTGAAGACGTCTAGAATGTGATGACTTGGTATTGGTGTCCATAACCCATGCCCACTGTCTGTAGCTACCGTCCATCCTTCCTGTAAGCTCCTACCCTAAGGTGTGGAACAGAAAACAAAAAGCTAATTACACTTTGAACTTTGGCAAAACGAGACAACCTGTACTGAACCTCTGATGCCTATGGAACAAGAAAACGGTACAAAGTAAAACCCGTCTACTAGTCAGTAAAAAGTACAAGAATCCTGCAGAGATTATTGCACTACCATTTATACAAACGCAGGAGCAAGAAGAATACGAATAAATGAGATTGGTCTGAAACTGGGCAATGACAAAGAGAATGTAGTATGTATGTAAGAAGTAGGGCCGGAGCTGCCTTTATGCCTAAAAACTGGTTATACCGGTCATAGTGATGTCAGCCAAATCACGAATGAACAGACTGAAGGAGATAATTTCCTTTGGCATACAGTCAAGGACGTTATATGAACGTCCTTGATACAGTCAAACCTGTATTAGAGTCCACCTTTGCATAGCGGCCACCTGGCCATTGCGGTCAGTTTTTGTCGGTCCCTTTAATTTTTCCCATTGGCCTAAGCATTAAGAAATAGTCTATAGCAGCCACCTGTCCAACGCGGCCACGACCACACGATTTCTGGTCCCGACACAGAAACACTGCCTAGTGCGACCATACAATATGTCACCCTGTGCCAAGTTTGAATTTGTAGTTTGCGAGAATTTTTAGTTCCTGACAGGGTCTTTTAGGCGGTAGAAAAGGAAGGTGTTAGAGTACAAGTCTGTGTCGACGAATTTACTAACATTCCGCATGGCAATATCAATCATTTTCGGTAGATTTGACTTTGCAGGGTCAGTTGCATTTTGAGACGATCGAGACAATGTTTCTTTGTGAGAAAGATCAGTGGGTACTGAAACCGTGTGTATTAACTGCGTAAGTCACTAAGTGGGTTAATTGCACATCCCTAGATACAGGGTTTTTACCTGTTTACACCAGCCCCATGATTATGAGTTTGACGCTGAACATCAGTCCCACGATGACCGCCACCACACAGACAACCTGCATGTTCAGACTCATCTCTGTCACGACGATTTCTGTAGAAAAGAAATAGATTCTGAAGTATGCTTTCTACAACAGTGAAGGGTTCTGACGGTTTATATAAATGATAGCACTCAACCAACTACATCAAATCCAAAGAAAGTACATTCTGTTAAGAAAATATTGAGCAACAACTTATGCCCTTATATTTTTGCTTTACAAACTTGCAGTAGTTAGACCGCAACACCTGATGCTGATTTGACACGTTACAACTTTCGTCCTTTGCTCTGGGCTAGCGCTGTCTTGCGTTGTTAAGTCTTGTTACATTTTACCACTTATCAGGGTCTACACCACCTTGACTGGTAGATGTCATGACTTCGTGCGTCTTAAGACGGACTAATATTGCCTTGCTGTTGTAAAATGTGACTGACTTAAGTCATATTTTCGGGAAAAGAAACCAACTCAAACCTACCTTCTGTCCAGGAGATGACACAAAATGGTCGTTTACGACTTCAAGTCGCAATGCTATAAATTCTGTCTTGACGTCTCCTAAGACATGCGCACACAAAACAAAAGAGATTCACTTCTATTGAATAACAGTAAACATAGCTTTGGTGATTGTTCTACAACTTATGAAACTACTACAACGCAACGTAAACGAATATTCATGATAAAAGTCTAACTGTAGTTTTACCTGTAAATTCCGCGAGCAGTATATCAAGGAGCTTTTATCATAAAAGCTCATGAGTATATAGAGCAGTGTGTAGATGTCCTAGTATGTGTACCAAAAAATAGGGTCAGGGTCTAACTTTATGCCAAAGAACTGGTTACACCAGCGATAAAGGTGTCAAATGATTTATTTCAGTCTGTCGTTAATTATTGTATTTATTTATTCATAAATCTTAAGTGCTGTAACAGTGTTGAGGACTACCCAAAGACGAGACCAACACGAGACCAACTTGACTAAAAAATATGAGAATGACGAGGTACGTACCTAGCACATAACTTATATATGATAAGCAATCAGTTCAGTTCATCCTCATATGAGGTGCCATTAATAACGATGTCCGACCATACATCTCTATCTAGCATGGCGGCTAGCAATTTGTAGTCCTTTATACCGACCTCCTCCTCCGATACTGTCTTAAGTGTCAGGTTTGGTCGTCCCTTTTTTCTCTTCGCGTCAGGTTCCCAGGGGAGAACTTTGGCGGCCATTTCCTCATGGCGTGCTACATTGCCAGCAAGAGCCAGTCCTCGGCATTTATTTCACACCCCATAAGACAAACAAGTCCTCTGGCAGGGCTTTTACATGAACATCGATCGTTCTGGACGTCACCGTACAGCAAGACGTGGAGATGGCATCGGAAAACCTCTCACCGGGATAAGTCCTTTTTGTTGGTGTAGAAAAACAGAATTTTCAAAGTAAGTCCGAAGACTCAACTTTCTTTTGGGAAAACTTGCCGAAACGGAATAAAGTCAAAAAGGTTAAACTTACGTCAGTTTATCATAATATCGGGCAGGGTGATCACATCACGCCAGACACGCCGGGTTTCGGGCCTGCCTGCCACAACCTCGGACAACCTCTCACCAGGATAAGTTCCTCCATTGACAATGTAGAGTTTTTGTTTAGAGTGTTTGATGCTGTCTACTTGCCTAAAGACAGGAGAAGGGCAGTTCGATAAAAAGTTGGAATATCTGAAGAAAGGGATTGACTGCTAGTCCTGCTGTAAATGTGAATAATTAAGTTTAAATTGCCCATGGTTGATGTAACGTATGTCAAGGAAGCTAACATAAAGCCCACAATGGCAAGTTGTCAAAGCTGAGTATGGATGACTTCACACACTACGTGTGGATGTGCGTCGTTCTGTTCCCTCTTCAGAAAATGTCCAAATACCAAAACCTGTTCCATGTTGAGATTACATATGGTTTATATGATTTGACTGAAGTTAAAGAGACCTTCTTAATTTATATAACATAGTAGTCACAACTATGGTCTGGTAGTTTGTTACAATCACTTTTTTATGTAAGGTGACCAAAGTAGATGTTGATGGAATTGCTGCCCCTAGCTACGGCCGGTGAGGCTATGGGACCGGTGTGTAAGTGAGTGACCAAAGTAGAGAAACTTATGTCTCCGACGCCGTTCATTTGATGTTTTCGGGTATGAATCTTTAGAATTACAGATAGATGCAATTTATAGTATGTTTGTAGGCAATGTGTTGAGAAGTAACTCACTAGATCGACCTATTTCTCTTTCACTCGCGCATACACACGATTTAGAATTCAGTGGATATGCCTTACTATATTATTTGCAAGAGAAAAACTGGCACACACGTTTTCAAGCGTGTTAGTTTGATTTATTTGAACCAAAGGAAACAGAAGACCGGAAAACTTTGCCTAGAATCATGTAGCTTACACGATGTGAATACGACTATAGAGTCAGTCTACAATACGTCTCCATCAGGCCCGAGACTTCATAAAGACTGAACGATTACATTAGACACAATGTCAGGTTAACATACATTATGTCACAGTGACGTGACGTCTGTAAGAAATCTGGGCACAAACGAGCGGCTATCATTCAATGCAAAGTACTGGTGGAGTGCAGCCGACCATTACGATATCATGACGAAATCTCATGGTTAAGTTTACGTCATCATTACGGTACAGTCTGACTACTATAAAGCTCAAAGACTGATGACATCAACGTGACTTAAAACCAAAGTGAGTTTTATGTCATCATGACATCAATATAGTCTTCAGCTTTGGTAGTGACGAGGAATCTTTAATGGATACAAAATGTAATTCTTGCAGAAGCAGCATATGTCCCGTCCGCGTTTGTTAGTGTAGAGAAGATGACTATCACATAGTATCAGTAATAATAGTCAGCAGCGTAAGTATAACGACAGTGGGATGGCTATAAACAGGAGAGCAACAGCCGGTAGGTTGGCAGAACTGGTGGCAGGTGTCTACGGATCAACGACGTTGGCGATGTCCAACAAACAGCTCTGACGTCAGCGTCCATCACAGCAGCTCCGTCAGAAGTCAATAGGTGTCGCTGTGAAGACGCCGAGGATGTGATGACTTGGTGTTTGGTGTCCATAGCCCAGGCCTGCTGTCTGTAGCTACCGTCCATCCTTCCTGCAAGCTCCTACCGTGGCATGCAGCTGCCCTAATGTGTGGTAGAGAAAACAAAAATATCTTTACAAATTAAAGCTTGTCAAAACTTATCCTGTACTGAATCTTTGAAGCTATCCCCTCAGCATACTCTGAAAGGAAAACGAGGTACAACGTGAAATGCAGACTGCACAGTCAGTAAAATTAATTACATGTATCCTTGAGATTATATGTTCTACTGACATATTGTCTAGTCGGTTGGCTAGTTCGTTGTTGCTGATGTTTGCGTGTGCATGTCTGTGTGTGTATGCGTGTGCGTGCGTGCTTGTGTGTTTGTAAATATGCAAGTGCACAGTAAGCGTTAGGAACGTGCGAAAGAAAGCCACCTACCTGTCTATACCATGCCCACCGTGACCAGGAAGAGGCCGAACATAAGCCCAGCACAAACAGCGAAAAAGCTCACAACCTGGTTGCCAATGCTCATACTTGCTGCAGCGGCTTATCTGTGCTAAAAGCGAATTCTGTAAAGCAAAAAAGAGCAAAAGCATAGACTTAAGTTGCAAGCAGAAGCAAAGCACAATTATATCTATAAGCCATGCAGAAGCTAGGTTTTGCGAGTCTTTCTGAAATTTCAAAAATGATGTGCATAAAAGCCACTTTTGATGTGTTGCAATCCCAAACATGACAATAAAACAAATGCAAATAAAGACATGCAACATAATTTGAACTTGCTATGTCAACTATAATTTCATATCAATATTCTATCAAGTTTAACGGAAAGTGGAAATGTCTAAATTATTTGTCAGTGAGAACAAAGGTACGGTAGAAGTAATGCCCATCTATTCTATTGCACGTTTTTAACGTGCTATATACATAGCTCCACTTTTCACGTTATTCCAAAGCCAAGCTGTGAAGTACAAGGCAAGTGTGTGTAAGCTTAAATGCTCAAACACCGTACAAATCATTGTATAAATCGAGACAAAACCTGTTCTGATAGTCAAAGGGCATACCATGGAACACCGTACATAGTAGAACTACGGCCCGGCAGACAACTAAGACTAAGGCCCCCAAGGCAACCAATCGCGGCTTCAGTGGGTACAGTAAGGGGTTTCAATCAGAGGCCCAAATTAACATTAGCGCGCATTTTATAGGTAGATGAAATTTATCAAATATGTAACGACAAGATAGGTGGATGGAATTATTCATAAGGACACGGCTAGACTAGCGAAGAACACAAATCTACAACATCTGGCACCAAGGACTAAAGTCGGTATTTAGCAGTGTCGTTTCAAATCCTATGGGTATTACGAGTTCCAATGTTGGCCTTATAACTAACTGAAACTATGACTGTTCCAATACAGTACCTCTATGTGAGCACGGCAAAAATGAATGTCCCGATAACAGCGCTGACAAGAACCACTCGCATGACACACTCTTTCCTTCCCATGACCATTTCTGCGCGTTGTCTGTCAGAGTGCGGCATATCAGGGATGAAGTGACCCCTTAAAACATCCAAGTTGCTGGTCCGGTTTTCCGGGTTGGTTTGAGGGAAGGGTCGAATATCCAACAGTTCAGAAAGTGAATCATTTTGTACCAGATCTTTTGCCATCTGCTTTTAGCGTTTAGTAAAATTCAGTTTTCGTGAAACACTGATTTTGTTTGCCTTCAAAATCTTTGTCTTGATCACATTGCATGAAATTTGTAATTAGTAAGTAGTAACCGTAAAAGCCGATTTTTTTCTTAGAAGCTGAAACGACTTAATATATTTATTTTCCCATATAACATACTTAAACAATTTGTCTTTTATTCAGTCTCTGATATTTTAGGTGTCTTTCCACCCACGTCCTTTGGTTTAAATTAGTTTTCGAATCATGCATGAATTAATCAATTACGCAACAGCCTCCAAACTCTACCCATAAGATGAAAACAATGGACGCACCTAAAATGGCGATGAACATATAGAATTCGAATCAAAAGATGCTTTACTCCTATTCCGAATTAAGTATACTAGTATGCCACGGTTATCTTCTCCGGCAAGTCATTCTATGGTTTATGCAATATCTCTTGAACGATGCATTTGTACATGTCAAACATGAAAGCACTGAAGCTTAGGAACAAATACCGCCAAGACTGTCGAAGACGTGCTCAAGTTCCACGACCAAAAAAAGAACGTTTGCGAATGGATCAAAAGATCAAACTAAAGACATTCACAATTGAAAAGCTGGCGCTAGATTTGCTGCTAGTGCATTGACTAGTCACGATGAAACAAGCGGAAGCCATCGGAACGATCGTTGTGTTTTACCAAGGTTGACTGATTGGGCGTAGTTAAGTTTTACATTTTACGGTTTCAATTGGATTTCCAGCTTACCTCAGCCTAGAAACAAATAGCAGAAGCCCCCGATGATTATACACGTGAAGAGGATTTTGATGATGGCCTCTCGGCGTTCTGCGTTGCAGTGCATTTTCATGGTTAGAGGAACAGTGCTGTAGTAACAGCGAACTTCAACAGATGCCTTACGCTTCGACGCTCTTCACATTTGACAGTTAAAAAAGCATGACAGCGATACGGGAACAACTTGCTACGTCACAAATCTATGTGACCTTTTAAGGTTTGAGTGCAAGGGGGCGCCACAACAACTTCAGAACTTGGGTAGATTGTAGATGAAGGCTTTGTGAATGAGCAAGCTGAAAGAAAGGAACGAAAGTTCTGGAAAAACAAGATAGCTTATAATTCTTTTTTTTTTCACGTTACAAATCATCAAAAGATTGTCCATAGTTTTACTACGACCTCTATAGCGAGAGAAGACAGATCAGGCATGCACATCCGATGAGAAGAATTAAACACGGTGATAACAAAATCAAATGATCGTTGCCATTTTCTAACGAGTTGTCCAATAGTGTTTAAAACGATCATATGATATTTTGGATTTGATTTTTTAGAAAAAATGTGGTCATGAATCTGCCTTGTCATGATAAAAGAGTATTGGAGTGATTCTCATCTCAAATATAAAAAAGTCAATTCATTTTCTCACCTTGTGCTATGCGAGAAGCAGGTAAAGTAGTCCTCCAACCACGGAACCAAAAAGTATAATGCGGAATATACAGTCCCTACTGCTCTGTGACATGGCGATTGAATCTAAAAATATCAAAGCTCTCTACAAGTAAAAGAAAATTGGATCCGTTGTTTTATTCATTTGGTTGTTGTCTGTAACGTATCGTCATAATGGCTTCATTTGATTAAGAAACGTAATTATCATCTAATCATGAGGTCTGAATTTTATCACGATCTTCGTTGGGCGCAGTCAACTTACAGACAGTACCAGGAATTAGAGACAAACAGACGGCAACAAAAGACCCGAGAAACCATGTTGTCTGTTGGTACGTGTCTACAATGCAAAATATGATCGGGGTAAACCTTTCTGCCTACAAAACAGCTGTAGTAAAACTGTAATATATTACCGAGGCTTAAGTATTGTTCTGAGCATACAAGAGTATACAAGAAATCATATTTCACATCAAAAATAGATATCAACGCTTATTGCATGATTGAAGAAGTGATTAGATAAATGCACTGATTCACAGTTGTATGAACAAATTCGAGAGGATAACTAACTCACCTTAGCCAAAAAAGACATAGAGGACACATAAGCCGAACATAAAGGTGGCCAACATCACGGCACCCGTGACAAACTGTCCGCGTTCTTGTTCAGTAAAACACTTGACCATTGTTGGAACCTATAGCTACATGTAGCTACGTACATAAGGGGGCCGTCAAGAGCACAGCGCTCAGGTTATGTAAGGTAACCTACGGGACATTACGTTATAACAAAAGAATGAATTTGGTCTATCAATGCTAACATATAAATTACTGTTCGGTGAATTCCATGTCTAATTGACTGTTGACATATGTCGACGACAGTATTTTGTCTGGATCATAGCCAGCCATGACTTTGGTGCTGGACTAAGGATGGTGAGTACCGGTACACAGTACAGGGAAGATCATTTAGGTTTAGGTCCGAAATACTGGAACATCAAAGTACCAGTACTTAACCCTTGTAAATCCTATACTCACTACTTGACTTATGAATATGTAGAATTCTAAATAAACACTCTTTGGACTGATTATTAATATTCCTATAATCACCGAAGAGCACAGGTAACTTTGTCAAATCGTTCCTATTTTCAGCGTGACCACAAGAACGATTTGAACCAAGTGAATCAATCACAAAGAGTACCAAAATTCATCTTCCTCTTAGAATTTTTAGTTTTTCAAAATGGCCCCAGATTTGACACACTCCAGATTCTTTTTGTACTTAAACTTTGCGACAAAACAGAACAGTCCACACTCACCAGATAGGGAAGTTTGGCTTCGGCCCTGGACCTCTACAGATACATGATGTAGATGACACAGCCAAATATTAAGAGAAAAGCAACCGTCGGGATGACACAACAAAACTTCGTCATGGCTGCCGTCTTCTACTTTTTTTTCTTCTTACACATTTGTTAAACGTAATGTTAGTAACCTATTGTCTAGTCCCGTCCGTACACACCCTTAGGTGAAATGTACCCCAGGGTCAATGCCGTACGACCTCTCAACTTTTCAGGATTCTTTTACCGGATTCATCAACAACCCACCGTTACATCCTAGCTTCATGTTGCTGTTAACATACATTAACTTGTGAAGAAACATGTGAAACAGTGTATACTTCTCGCAAAGCTTTCTACAGCTTTCTATTCTCACGACCCTGAAAGGTCACATCGACACATTCATCACCATGGAACTTTGACAACTGAATTGATTCTCTAACGACCTTGCGTTATATCCACATTACTGAAGTCACAGTCTATAGCTACTGGAGCTTGTCAAAATTGACCTACCCGTACCAGTCAGTTTTGGGTGTGGTTACCAAGGATGTCAAAAAGGCAATACAATACTTACCAAATGTTTGACTAAGCTACGAGCCACACAATAAGGCCGATAGCTCCACCAGCAAGAGCAATGAGTATGCCAATACCAAACTTAGTCATTGTTGAACGAATTTGTGACAGATGAAGTATATTCACAGATTTGTTGTCTTGTCATGAATATGCATGAGGCTTTACCATTGTAGCAAATGGGAGGGTAGCATGGGGAATTGTGCATAAATAGGCAGTAAGATAGAATTGTCTGAAGATATATAATTTTATATTAGCTGTAAGGTATCATCTGAGCCAATAAAATATGCATGTCAAAATATAATTATGTTGGTGAGATGTATTTGAAAACCCCAGCCAAATTTGTGGTGTCCCCCCTTACACAGCCCAGACACCTGTTGAACAGGATGGAGAGGTGCTGACACATCCAGGTTGTGGCGTCAGCATGAATCATCACTAAACTGTCTGTGAATAATTGGCTGGTTTTTTACCCCCAGGGGTAAACAGAACCAAGCAAAACAAGTCTTCTTCCCAAGGGTTAAAGGGCAGAGTTCAAACTTACCACAACAATAACAACCACATCATAACAACATGGGGAAAATGGCTGCATGACCCCAATGTAACAGCATGCATACAGCTGGAAACCATCCTCTTGACCTGTCAACTGTACTCTTCATCAATGCTGTGTGATTCTATACTTTATTGCAAGAACACATAATACAACTATTAAAGAGACGAAAATGATTATAAGACTTTTAATTAGATTACTTACCTATTTTTTATTTCTAACCTGAATTTTTTTCTATTACATAATTGTAAGAAGACAAAACGTTAAAACTCTTGAATAAGTATATCTAACTCTAAGATTTTACAGAGCCGAAGATTTTGCAAAAACCCATTATTTCCACTTTAAATCATTTTGTCATCGCTACATTCAACACCAGTACATGTTGATTCACATCTAGATCCCGAGTGCAACATGTGTATGACTTAATGACTTGATATCAACAGAGATGTACACCACCATCATTACCTCTGGCACCTGTAACAAGAAGAAAAGAACAAAGCAAGTCAGACAACAGAATTTCTTTAATCATGTTTCAAGAAAAAGACAGGGCTTGTCTCCTGCTTTAATTTTTCTATCGTTCTAGGATATGGCCCTGCTTGACATATACAAGTACAATTATCTAAATCTGAAGAAAGAAATGCAACATATGAAGTAATAAACATACTCTCCACACTGACCTAGCATGCTGCTTAGGAATGATGCGTACGTTGCCGTTCCCGTGACGGCTCCGACTTGAGCGGGGTTCGTGCGAACGGTTTTCACCGTGAAGGCTTTTCCCTGGGCTGCGTCGCCTGGTCCTGTCACGTCAACCTCCACAACATGGAAATCAGTCAGACTGAAGAAAAAATATTAACAAGATCAATAGATTCTAGCAGATGAATTTAGAAATTTTGTTCAGATGTTAACATTCATGTACTTAACTTCTAAATAAAAAGATTCTAACTAGATTTTGATATGCATGTTCTATGATAATATATAGAATAGTTTATAGTACCTGGAGAAAAACAGTTCTGGGGAGGATTGAACTTGACTTTAACAGACTTGAGTCTAAAGGGCCAATCATTTTCTACCTTATTGTACATACAAAACATACATACATGTGCATTTAGTCAATGCTTGAGAGGAGGGAGAAAAAACAAACAGTGCATTTTCCTATGTTCCATAATTCCTGTCCATCTTGATCTCTCCATCATACATGTACCTTGGGTCAGACACCAGGCAACCCCTGACCACATCAAAGCCCAGGTTGTGGGCAGCAACAGCTGCTGCTGCCATGGTGTTGACATTGTTAGGAGCCAGGGGGCAGAGGTCACGGACTGGTCCTGTTGGAAAAAAGATCAATTTTAACATATTCTATTTTTAGATTCATTCACACATACTGCACTTTGGATGACTATCATAAACAGTTTGAATACAGGATGTAGGTCAAATATGAATTGGTGCGAGTAACACATCTGTAACAGTGGATCTACTAATGTCTTTGTATCAAGAAGATATTGAGTTCAAGCAACCTCAATTGAAATACATGTATTATACATATGTGTCTGTACTAGGAAAAGAAGATTATCATACCATCATAAAGTACTACTGCATCTGCCCCGATGTTGTCATTCTTTTCTTTCAGACTGCCATTCAGCTTGAAACTGGACGGGTGTTTCCTCATTGTGACTTTGAGGCCCTGCAAAATGAACAAAGGAATACAGTGGAAGTCAGAGCTCAATCTGATCTATTACTTGGTACTCTTATCAGGAAAGTTTGCTGAATATTTCATTTCACATCATAATGAAGCCACAGTTTTACATTGCTCCATGTTCTTGGTGACACACCTCAGGGGCTGAGGCAGTTTTATCATATAAACATAAGTTTCTTGCAGTTTGGTTCCTTTATGGCTATATCACCTTTAAAGACCCTCTGTCTGCCATCTTCTTGATGTCCTGTGCTCCCCAGAATGCACCAGCTGGCACGTACAGGGCATGTCCACATGTGCTCGCCTTCTCACGGAGTTTGGTCTCTACTTTCTGATTGGCCAGTGCTGTGGGAGACCCAACCTTTATAGATGTGGAGGGAAAGAGAAAGTATCTATGTTGCTTTTAGTTGTGAAGAAAAGATCACACAAGTAGTATGCTCAAGCAAATGTGGAGCAAACCTGAGATTCATGTTTTAACAGTTTTGTCCAATGGAAGCCATAGTTAACCCTTCTTGCATGCTGAAATCAGTTGTCATCAAGAAAGTCCCAGTTTGTTTCGCAGCTCAATTGGAATATGGTAAAATCCTATAATACTAACTGCTATTTCATATATTCATTTCATATATACCCACAAGTTTCTGCTCACCATATAGTCTGCCTGATCTAAGAAAGCTTCACCATACTTTTCTGTGATAGAAGGATGGGCCACTTCAACAATGAGGTCTGGATTCCTGTCAAGAAAAAAGGGCAAAAAATATCGGGTGAAATGAAAGTGTTTTTCTATTAAATGGACTCTTGTATTCTATTTTTCTTGTCAGTTGTCTTTGGCTCATAAAAGTGGATCAATTTTGGATGCCAACCAGGTTCCAACCAACAGACAGATCTTGATTTGTGAACCCTGGGCTATTGAGGAAACTGTAATATCTTGTGCAGTCTAATTGCTTTGTCTAATTGAGTTTACCATGAGAATCATTCAAAAGCAATTAAGTCTCATATAACATCAGATTTTGGTTTATACTATTTTAAAAAGTTGTACCTGTATGTTACTTTTTATATTTCAACATAACTGTCACCTTTCAGCAAACTTATCCAGGTCTGACAGGATGAACTTGTCCTCCACCTGGCCTTGAACGTTCTCCACGGAGCGGTTCCAAACAAAGGCCAGCTCCACATCGTCCCTCTTTAATATTTCCTGAACTAAGTATGCACCTGCAGTAAAGTAGACATAGTATTTACCCGGTATTTGGAAAACTTTATGCCCTTACTTTGGATCAATTTACGAGCATGCTTGTGGGTAAGAAATTTATGATCTTGTCGTAGACTATCAACCAGTTTGCAGTTACGTTAGTGGGGGTAAATCCATGCTTTCGTCCTGACCCGTCGCCACTCACTCTATCTACGACGCCAGGACGTCCACGTGCACTGATCTTCACGTGAACTTGAAGCGTAAACGTGGAACTGAGTTGAGCTGTGCCGCCGTCTCTTACGCTGTTTCACCCTGTCACGTCATGCTTATATCTTGAACCCATCCCTCCTCTTTCCACTCATGTTCTGTTATAACAGAGACCACCTACCCAAGTGCCCAAAGCCAACTATTCCTACTCTTCTCTTCAACCCTCGGTGTTTTTTGACGGAGTCCGCCATGCTTACAACCTTTGACCTTCGCGCCAAGTAAACAGAATGATCCTTGAGTTTTTAGGGGTATGTCAACAAGATATTTAAAGTGATTTCAACCTATTAAGGATACAAAATCTATGCATAATGATATATAATTATCACTTTTAGTCATATTGTTTAAAAATTCTAGGGACAAACATCTTTTTCGTGGCGTTGAAGAGTAAAAGAACTAAAATTTGATTACCCCTTTTTAAAGAATAGACTATTCTAATTTATCCCGTACATAGGTAAATGGACCAATAGTAAGGTCGATTGTTTTACATTTGACCAATCAACGTTCGTATTTTCTCTGTCCTTCGGGTAACCCTTTGTTGCACATGCGCCCTGCGTTGCCAAGGTACATCATCATAACAACAGTGGTCATTCCGCCTTTGGAGACTTCGTCTGCAAAAATATCCATAAACAGTGCAATCGCTCAAGTTTAGGGCTACTTTTGTTCTAGATAAGGTATCAGAGAAGTTAAGGTGAGTGTTTAGGAGTGATCTTCTTTTTCATGTAAGGAAATGTAGCCATTTTTATGTCCAAGTTTGTTGGTTTGTGATCGACGATTTGGTGACCCTGTTTACATCAACTTACTCATTCACCGTTAGTGCAAGGTTAGTGCTACGACCAAGAATAATCTCAACAGTTTTATTCCAATTTTTCTTAGTCAAGATGCCGAAGAAGAAGAAGAAGTCCGGGTCTGGGAAGAAGGGGAAGAAGGGGAAGTTGGCTAAGATGACGGAGGAGGAGAGGATCGTGTACCTGGAACAACAGGCGCTGGCAGAGGAAGAGATGAGGAAGAAGAAGGAGGACATGTTGACCCAGTATCTCAAGGTATGCTTACCCAATCTGTGTAAAGTTTAAATCAGTATCTGCCATGTTAAAAGTATATACAGAACTTGATCAGAATATAGTAGATGTGGGAAAGATGCACATTCATATCATGTCATAAAATGTTGAGAAGTTGCACATGTACCAGAAAACAACATCATCATAATCATCTAAACAAAACACAATCGCTGTGGCTATTGACACACTGAGTGTGGCAATAGCCTAACAGGCTATTGACACACCGAGATGCCAACCAGTCAATCAGAGCTTGTAACATGACTTTCCCGACATCATTTTACACAAGCAACAGTTGATTAGACATTGTTCGGAAGATTAGACGTATTCAAGTTATGCCCTACATTTGGATTCCCGTTAATACCGTCCTTTGTTGTCATTGTTGGCCGTAGCGTAGTGGTGAGAGCGTTGGCTCGTGAAACCACGTTGCCAGTTCCGACCCCAGTTCGAGTCCGCGCTGGATTTTTTTTTTCAATTGTCCTTTTACCTTTTTAAAAAAATCCATTTGATATAAGAATATTTTAAAACCCACCTTTGGGACTTTTTGGTCTGCATTTTCAAGATTAAGAGTGCATGTTAAGGTACATTTATTTTTTTCCGGACGCAGATCGGTAGAATCCACCCGCTACGTTCTTATTTTGGACGGTACACTTATTATTTGTTTTTAAATTGGACCAGGGACCCCTGAAATAATAAAATGTGGGTTTTTCTAACCATATTTCTGCGGTATTTTTACCCAAAATTCACGTTTTTTTCGGTCGAAGCGGCGCGGATTTTCCCGCCGCTATGTCATCCAAACATCGCGGTACTCGTAACATATCGGTCGATCTCGCTATGACGCTACAAAGTTCTTTCACATTAAAAATGATAGAAGTAAACAACAACTATAACTTCGCTTCACTTGTAATATAAGTTTTGAGGCCGCAAATTCTCCCAAACGGCAGGAATTCGTCAGTAAACACAGCTGAAAACGTGTTCCAACGCCAACATTGATGCAGGAAGGTGCTGATGAGAGACTCAGAGGCACGATGCAACTCGATTCAAAGGGAGCTTTATTCACACACATGTGAAGTACAAGGCGCCATGATGGAAGAGAGCGACCACGTGACCCTTAACACTGACGTCACTCAATAGTGACGTCATCACATAGTGGCGTGATTTATCTTCTTTTCCATTTCTTCTTCTTTCTGCCTTAAGATTCTGATTGAAACAGAATAAAATCTGATAATATTGTCTATTTTTAGTGATAAATCTGCAGAGCGGACATGAACTATAATAGTATTATCCATAAAATACCCCTCCCCCTGTTACAGAAATAGAAAATTTAGAACCGGTGAAGAGAAAGTAACATGACGATGTATGTGAAGGAAATTGTTGACTGATGAGGTAAGGTTTGTAGAACATAATGTAACAAATAACATTTAACATCAGATTGTGAATACATTACGTCTGAATATTGAGACAGTTGAATGGCATAAAATGTCAATGTTACCATAGAATTACCGCGTCTAGATTAACGTAAGGAATGATATACAAATATAGCAATAATCAAAAAGGTTACTGATAAGATATGGATCAGAGTTCTGTTTGGCTTGTGAGTTGTCCCAGTTCAGTGTAGGGCGACGCGATCTTGGTGTTTAGCGCTCTTCTTGGCAGACGAAAAGTCAGTGTTCGCTGGTTGAGATGTTCCTACAGGCAGCTACAGTTCCGTGGGTTGATGCTCCTCTTAGTAGATCACAGGTTACAGTTACGGGCAAAGTTCCGGTAGCAAAGTCCGTGGGCGGTCTCGGTCGAAGTCGGGTGAACCAGGAAAACATGGCGGATGTTGTTGTTGATGGACACCGCAAACACTCGGTCGGGGGAACGGAAAAATAAGGGTTGCCGGATAAATAAGCCGAGGCTACTCCCTACAACTTCTATGAGTCCTCTGGGGTTGTTCAGCGAAGCTCCCTGCAACTTCTATTGAAACCTCTGTGGGTCTACAGCGAAGCTCTTTGCAACTTCTATTGAAACCTCTGTGGGTCTACAGCGAAGCTGCAACTTCTATTGAAACCTCTGTGGGTCTACAGCGAAGCTGATGCAGGGATTAGGTGCAGACGGCACGGCGTAAATTCCGACCGGGGTCTCCGCGAAGGAGGTGAAACGCCAGAACCCCTCCAACACAAGTGAGAACGTCCGCCATTGTTGTAGCTACATCCTTTTGGTTACGATTGGCCCGTTCCCTCTATTGCGACTCCTCCAGGCACAAAGTTCGGGTTTCGACATGGGTATCGTTTCCCAGCCGCTGCCACCACGCCAACATTGATGCAGGAAGGTGCTGATGAGAGACTCAGAGGCACGATGCAACTCGATTCAAAGGGAGCTTTATTCACACACATGTGAAGTACAAGGCGCCATGATGGAAGAGAGCGACCACGTGACCCTTAACACTGACGTCACTCAATAGTGACGTCATCACATAGTGGCGCAAAACTGAGCCAACATGATCACATGTGGTGTTTGCATGGTACTAAATATAGTTAGCTCATTTGCATACTTGTGACTGGCTACATGCGGCCTTTCCGTAAACACGTAAAAAAGATCGCATTTTGGGTTGATGATGGACACAGAATGCCATTTGTATTTTCAGAGTGTTGACTGTCAAATAAAATCGTAAGATTTTCTCATTTTAGTGGTTTCTAGTGTCAAAATAAAAAAAAAATAGTGCACTGAGTGTGTCAATAGCCTGTTTAGGCTATTGACACACTGGGTGTGTCAATAGCCTCGCTCAAACACAATAGTGCTGAAAATTATGTAATGTTTGTAGACGCCAGCTTTATGAGATCATTTATTTATTTCAGCTACACCAAGTTATCCCTTGGGTTCGCAGCTTTACTTTGCTGCCCTATTAAAATCCGAGAACCAAGGAATCAGATTGGTGCGACCAGAAAAGGAGAAAATAGGTCAAAATGCTGAACTGTTGGAATTCAACTGTCTTAAATACCAAGATAATGAAAATAAATGATGCAAAATCTTAATTTTTATCATGAGCTAGGTAATTGAAAAAGAATTTTTAAAAAAGATATCAGGGACTGATGATACTTTCTTGTTTCCTGCAGGATAAACTCACAAAAGAAGAAAAGTTCACAAGGTTCAACCTGAACAAGATCAACAACCAGTGGCGGGCCATCATGAGGGAGTCCAAGTCTAAGGAGCTGCGAAGGGACATTGAAATTCTCAGTCAGACTTTTGAACGTGTCGTTGACCGTAAGGACAGCGTTATCCAATCGTTGGCCAAGGATATCGCAGAGGCAGAGGAACAGTTTGCCATGGCACTGAGGAGCCATCTAGAAAATGTGGATGCACTCATAGGTTTGTGTTTGTTTGTTTGTTTGGTTTGATACTGTGAATAATGACTAATATTACGGCACAACAAAAAAAGCTAAACGGAGAATAGTCACACAGTGGAAGACAACACATATTGTGGTGTGATGCAAACTTGGAAAAATATACATTAACAAATGTTTTGTTAGAAGTGCTAGCATTTGCAGTCAGACATTTTTTACATCAGATTCTGTACTAGCTTATAGCTGTTGGATGTACTAATTGTTCACTGTGTTCAGTGAAAAGTTTCTGGGAAACTTAAATTGAAAATGTTTCAACACTGCAAATATTTATTCTTTGTTTCAGACTTACAGAGACAGAGACTCTCCACACTCCAGTCTGAATATGATACAGAGCTGGAGATTCTCAAGAAAGAGTTTGATACAGAAAGGTAAGGAAAATGTATATATGACTACGTGATCAATTAAGTATGTAGCGTTACATTGCAACCTTTGAATGTGAGGAGAGGACTTTCAGTTTCTGTCTTTGATTAAATGTTTGTGTTTTTGTATTTTTTGTAGGGACTTGATTGTAGCTCAACACAAGAAGGAGATGACGGACCTTCAGGACGTGATGTTTGCCATGGAACAGAACTTCCAGGACCGTGAGGCTGAAGCACGACAGGAGTTCCAGAGCATGAGAGATGAAATCAAGAACAAGGTAGGGCAGGGCAAGAAATGATGTACGCTTAACAAGAATTACAGCAATTACAGAAGTGTTACAGTACATGGTTATTATATTTGAAGCCTGCTAATGGGTTGTACTTATAGAAACAACACTACAAAGATTTATTGAAGCAATGGTTTTCAGAACAACATGTATCTTGTTTCACACAAAAGCTTTCGTCAATACACATGAGATGACATTGTTTGGATCTTTGCTTGTAGAATCTTGAGGAGAAGCATGCCCTGCGGATCCAGCTAGAGGGCGCTGTTGAGGACTTGTGGAGACAGTTCCAGCAGGCCCTGAAGTCCTACAATGAGTCCACAGAGGAGAGGAAGGTGGCCTTTGAAAACCTGAAGGCCAAGGATGAGAAAAGTGCGAAGGAGATCGAGATGCAAATGAGAAAACTTCAGAGGATATCGGTATGTTGAATAACTTATTGTTACTACTGTAGATATTTTGATAAACTCTCTATTGCTTTCTTGTGTCATAATAGTTTTTTTTTTATTGCATGGTATGCTACAAACAAAGCTAACAATAAAGCTAGGATGAATTCAGATTTGAAAATTGAAAATGCCTTTGTCCATAACCTGTAAATACTGTTTAAAAATCACAATTTATTTCTAATGTTATTTTTTATACTACTAGGTCTTGTACAAAAGCATTTTCTGGCACACTGTCCTTTTTTTATCTGTTTAAGACAGTATTCTATCATCACTTGCTCTATAAGGCTTGGGAATGGGTTATCTGTATTAATGTTGTCGTAACCTTTGTGTGACCTTCAGGACCAAATAGCCCAACTGAAGGCCAAGATGGCGCAGAACTCTCGCGAGTGTGATGAACGGAATCATCAGATAAAGAACGAGCGGGAAGTCATCCTGCAGCACTTCCACGCGCTGAAGGACCGTATGAACTCCATGCGTGATCGGGAGAGGGCGAGACTGACCAAGCTCACCCTGCAGAGTAACTCAGCCATCAAGGAACTACAGAGGGTTCACGACAAGGTGAGCTCTAGGTTTCATTACAAAAGATGTCTATTAATTACGATTTTGCATCAATGTGGGAGAAATTGGTATTCTGTGTATTTTTTTATGTGTCTTTGATACCCAATGTTTTTGGAGACCTAAAAATTCTTTTGGTCATGGTAGGTTCAGTGAAAATCTACAAAACATTCAATGATTGATGCATTTGCAAGTTTAGTTGTTTAACTTTTGTTCTTTTGAATTATTGGTGACAATTGCTGTTTTTGGTCTATTGAATGTGAGTGTTTTAAAATTCCATCTTTCTTTGCCCCCCTCCCACCCCAGGGTGAACGTATCCTGAAGCTATCGGAGATGTGTCGGAAGCTGGAGACAGAGGAAGAGAAGGTCCTGCCGTTCTACGCCTCCTCGCTCACGGAGGAAGAACAGCAGGATGTGGAGGCTGCAGTGGGTGAACCACCGTCCGAACCCCTGGCTGAGGTGAACATGTGTTTTTCATGATGCCAAGATGGCTTTTGTGGTTATTGACTCAGAATCTTTTCGTTTTACTTTTTATGTTTGTTTCTTTCAAAAGTTGCTGAATTCAAATTCCAGCAGGTCCCATATTATGCCCTTGGGAAAGGCACTTGAAACCAATTTCTTCACATGGCTAAAAAAATTAGTACCAAGCATCAGTTTGTCACTTTTGTGTTACAATTCTGGATGGGACGCAGAACTTGAGGACTTAAGACACATTGAGCATGAATTCATCTAAATCATTAGTGCTTTAATTAATACTTTAGGTGCTACAGCTGTATTTGGAAAGCTACAAATTTGTTGAAATATGATCAAGGCAGAAAATTACATGTTACAAATGGCATTTTACTCTACAGGTGATGCATGAGTATGTGTCGCTAGAGAACTTCTGGAAGAGATACAACAAGGTTCTTCTGGACAAGCTGGCACTAGAGAAGGAGAGGGCAGGGCTGATGACAGAGAACAACCAGCTCCGTACGCTGCTGAAACAATACCTGGACGGAATCTCCGTCAATGATGAGATCTTGTCACAGGTCAACCCGCTATTTGTGGTCAACCACAGGACCAATGTCAAGTGAGTATTCTTTGCTTATCTTTTTTCTAAACTTTGTTACTAATGCTTAAAGTTTTATTGGCTGATCTTGGGGTAGTCTCATCATCAAAAAGTTGGTCTTTTCCTCTGATCATGACTTGAATGTAGCTTATCACATTGGGATGCAATGTTTACAGAATACAAATGCAACATTATTTGGCCATTCAAATGTGTTGAAAACTTGGGACAAATGGGCTTTGTTTTGGTCCAGAATACCAGACTAGTTTAGGATCGTTTGTTAACAATTTTACTTCTTTGCAGATTATCTGTACCAGTCGTGGACCCGCGGGTGAGACGGCCTGGACAGACTGTTGTCGAGGCCGCACACGTCGTTAAACACAACACCATGGGGGGTCTGCTGAAACGTGATATGGTTTAGCTGCATCTAACATGGCTGATGTAACAGAGAAGTGGGAAAGGGGTGTATGTTGCTTTTCACAAATCTGAATTTAGGCAGATGCAATGTCCGCATGGTTATGAATGTTCAGAAGTTTTTCTTTTTTTTAAAACCATTGGGAACAGATGTGAATTCTGTGTCGTGTCACTCAGATTTCATGATTTGTAAACAGTAAGTTTTCAAGTCACCCTTCAACTGAAACAGGAGCACCTGCCTTGAAAAGTATAAAAAATGCCTCTGCCCCTGAGGTGTTGCCAAAAAAAATTCTACAGAATTCTACAGTGGTCCTAGCTTGTATCATTCCATTGTTTGGACCTTATGGACCCAGAAAAGAGATAGATTTTACCAACAAGAGTTTATTTTACAAATGACAGAAGGAATTCTATGGCATACAAATGAAGTATGTTCCACCAGTGTGTATATAACGGTTTTTGTCTTACATTTGTATGCACCAAGTCAGATTATTTCTGAAGAAGTATGTGTATGATACTTAGATGTGTTGAACTGTAATAAAATAAGTTTTCAAAGAAAACATTATTGTCTACTGTTTTTGATGACTGTTTCTTCATGCTGTCAGTGGTACTACTAGTATCATTACAGTGAAATTGTGTTTTTCATTTTCATTAAGAACAAATATTTTACACTGGAACTATAGTGGGAGGTGATAACTAAAGCTAATGCTAATAATGATGATCTTTGAAATATTTTTTTGAAAAACATTTTCCGGTTTACATTGTGTGTTAAGCCTTGGTTAAGCATACCATGTAGAGAAGGACTTATGTAAACTAAACTTTGTAACATTTATGTGTCTTTACTGATTAGTTCCAAGGATAATATGTATTGTCAAGTCAAAAGTACACTTACAGAATATTCTTCTGTATATAGTTTTCGTCTAAATCAAAAGGAATTGCATGAAGTACCTTCAATTATGTCGTCAGCTTATCTACAATGAACTGAAGTACAGCGTATATAACGTCATTTTCATACAAATCGATTCACGTTACGCCATTTAATCATCGATTTCTGGTTTTATAACGAACTAATTTTCAAACATCTATGACGTCACACGGCCTATCAGACGAAGATGAATCCATATCCACGGTAACCACTACAATAGCAGTTTTCTTGGCGGGAGTGCTTCTTCCAGGTCCCTCGGCACCCGGTGGCGTCCACCGCCGTCCACCTGCCGGTGTTGGGCCCGCTGGCCCCGTCTCCGCGGCAGTGCATCTTCCTGTCCATGGCGTGGGGCTGACACTCCACGCACACGTTCGCGCCGGGCCGGAGAGTCCGCGTCCAGCCCGCCAGGTAGTTCGACCGGAGACGGCAGGCGGCAGAGGTGGAGGTGACTCGGAAGTTCACACAATACCTTTCAGAATAAAGACGTAAAGAAAATAGATTTTCTCTCTTTTCACTATCTTTCATAATTTTACAAAAAGACATAAGATAACAACTATTCAAACTTCTTTATTATCTTTCGAAATTAATCTCTTCATTATCAGTCTCATTGAAGCAGGACGGGGGCCGCTACCAACTGCCAAACACCTTTGACCGTGGCTATCTCAAGCTACCGGAAAGTGACTTTTTCTGAGCATTTGGGTTCTCAGATATATGCAGATAACCAAAGAACTATCACTTATCTTAGTAGAAGTGAGATTCTTACCACACAGTGGTATGACTGACTTACATGTGTGATTTCCTGCTGTCCATGATGAGGCCCATGGCTCCCTTCGGTTCGTCGCTCAGCCGAAGATGGCCGAAGGACGCTGGCAGGATGTGCGCGACCTCTGTACAACAAGACGGAGGCAAGAAATGCGATAAAATTTATTATAAATGTTGTAATATTTAGCTGTGCAGTTGAGATGGTTGCAGTCTGTAGGAGGACTCAAGCAGGCGCACCTGTATTACATATTCTTTATGGTGCTACCCATGTATGACAAATACCACGACACTAGTGACGATAAATATACATGTACAGACATCTAAGTACCATGTCCTTTTCTATCATGCAGTGATACTAGTAGCTTTACCTCGAATTACTTTCAATGTTTGCCTAATTTGTAGATGGCTTATTCACGTAACCGTTTTAAAATGGACAATCTTTATATTAATTGGTGTGTTTTTTACAGCGTTCGGGTGTTTACCTTTTGTGGCTGACGAGCACCAATAGCCGTAGTTGTAACAGGCTCTCTTCTGCACCAGGGGCGGGCAGGCTGGGCCCCCACCCCTGGGGGACGTCAGAACATACCGCCTCCTCTCGCTCACCCCCTCCCCACAGCTCACGGAACAGCCGCTCCAACTCCCCCACTCGCTGACTTGGCACGCCACGGCTAAAACAATAGGAATGACAGTTTAAAACATACTGAATATAATATATATGTAATGTAAAGCTAACATTCTATTGTTAGTTAAAATTCTTGCCACACCTTTCGGTGTATAGGGTGGTGTCCATCTCCGTTTCTATAACCCATGGGCCACACAGGTGCACGTGTGCAAGTGCACTTGTACAGCAGCAGGGCGGGGCTAGTCTTATAACTAGCTACCAGCAAAGGAATAGCGGTCTAACTTCTTTTGTAGCCCCTTCGTGTACCTTAATTGAACTCCTGGGTATTTTCTTCACATACACAGGAATTTTCAAAGTTGTATTGTCATTGTTGTTTTAACTGTGATCTATGTACCCTGCACCGACAAGGTTTGTGAGAACACGGGGACTTTTGACCTGAGCGTTTGAAAGCCTCCGTCTCAGACGACATTCATCACATCTCTAATGGCAGAAGATTACGTTAAGAAAAAAACATGTCGACTTCTGACGTGCCCCCACCATCTTGAAGGCTTTAAAATACGGGCCGTAAGTACTGTCTATGTAATGGAAAAGGGCGCTTTAAGTCACGCAAGGATTGACGACGCGCGATGAAGTGTTGATGATGTCTTCCAAATTTTCCAGAGGGAGCTAAGGGCACACCAGTTAATATTTGGTATAAAAATGTCGGGGGCATTCTGAGATTCCTCAGAAGCTGCACGGAGTTAGAGATTGCACTCATCATATCAGTGCAGGTGTGCCGTGATAGAAACCTGCTGTTAGGCCGAGTCAGGTCAAGGTGGTATGTCTGACTCATTTACTCACACATACAGCTACTCTTCAAGCAGAGGTTCGGTTACGGCTATATTTGGTGTATTTTAAGCGTTTTTGTCCGGCCGGCGGACATGAAGAAACAGTAAAAGATAGAAAGCCAGACAAAAACAGCCGAACATCTGCTTTGACCTGGCCTATCCTCGTCTTTAATGGACGTACACTTTGGCTAGTACTAGGGGCATGTCCCCTCTAGAACATACATTTAAAGTAGACGTATATACATATCTATAGACGAAAAAGTTTACTATGACTGTATGAGGTGTTCACACCAGATTGCAGTTTCTTCTTATATTCCGTATAACATAACGGCAACCCTAAAGGGACCAACATCTGCTTGGAGATTCCCATGTTACACGCCTTTTCGCGGCATCTTTATACTGAATGAAGATTGTTGCTTTTCTTCCATTTTCCCAGGCCATCTAAATCCTAATTCATCTCAAATTTACATGTCTGTGGCTTCATAAAATAGAATGTTTATTTTACATCTAAGCAGGGGATGCCATAGAGATTATATTTAAGCAGTAAGGCTTTCCTTCGCCTCGTTGCACTGATCCCAAGATTTGCGACATGCTATTTTCAGAGACTAAACTGTGGAAAGAATCTGTGTGTGTTAGGGGGAGGGGGGGTTGGTAGCAGCTGGGAGGTTCACACACAATCACACACACACAACCAGAACTGAAAATAGATGACACACCAGATTGCAGTTTCTTCTCTGTTCACCCTCTTGCAGGTCTACCGGCATCCGCGATTGAACTCCCCAAAGCCAGATGTGTTTTTCTTACAACGTAAGCTGACATTCAACAACAGCAACAGTTCCAACATTGAACTTGGACATGTTTAGGCAAAATGTCACGTAAAGATTACATCGCGGCGAAGAATAGTGAATGTTTTTCTTAACGGCTTATTTTACACAAACTTCTAAAGTCAAAGTCAAATGTCTGTTTTTCTGTCAACATTGTGATCAATAAGGTTTCTGCATGAAGATACAGGATGTATAACGTGTTATTAGAACTTAAGATACAGATACATATGTCACCAATAGTGGACTCTTGAAGACAAAAACGAATAATGACATTGTGATTTTTCTAACCATTCTCGCTCCTTCATTTGATCTTCGGATTTCTTCTGTGAGAGCTCTGTCTTTCTCGGTCTGAGACAGACGATATAGGAAAACCTTCCTAAATATTTTCCCAGGTTTGGTGGCCTTTAGGCCGGTCTTGTGGCCAGGGCGTGCTGCCAAAATTCCTAGGCTAGTAGAGCAGAGAGTTTCATGCCAAGCGTTCAGAGAACACTGTCCCTAATGAGATGTATAACACGCGAATATGTACAACCTAACTGTGTTACGTATACTCAATCCAAGTCAACATTTAATCAGAACCTTTATTGTTAAATCTAGTATGTATAAGAGTTAGAGATGAACAACAATGAATAATTTAAATCTGAAACAACCATATGAACTCATAAACGTATCTGTGCTGTAGCCAACTACATTCTCTGCGTGCTACAATATTTACACAACTGCTGGATCGTGCTGATTTCATAACCAGAACTTTGATAAGATAAAATATCCTTCTTTGGAAAAAATCTTATCCATGTGGGTCCCACCAGCCAGCTCGTAGACATGCAAGCTACCTAGAAGTAGATGAATGTGATTCATATGTCTTTGGCATGAACTATTGTAAACCTTCCACATCCTTAAACCGCATGGAAGGCCTGATTGAAGATATCTCACGATATTTTCAAAATTAGATAACCATATTATGTTATAGACGGAAACTTTATCTAAGAAGCTTATTAGTTGATTTTATCCTAGTGCCTGTCCTTTGGTGTTCTGTCCGTATCTAGAACACATTTTAGCGATACGCACTGTTTAAATAGACATAAGAAAACATGTTGTCATTCCTCGCAACTCGTCTTTATCACAAGATGTCCAGACAACCTTGGATATCCAGCTGTCAACTTACATTTTTTTCGTAAAAAAACATCGCGATTGCATCATGTAGATTTTAGCTGATACATGTATCTGAATGATTTTTGTACGGCATTCGCAAAACTGAAAACAGAGTTACATTTAATGAAATTAGAGATAACTTTTTTTATAAATCGGCTTTCCTTTGCTTTCCTTTATAGATGTTGTGATGTAACATTGTAGTTTTATGTCGCCAACTTGGCAGACTTTTTTCTTATTACATGCTGTTTTCTAATTGTCTTTTTCATTCTGGTAGACATGACAGATGTAAGAGACCCAGGACCAAAATACCATATACCTAAAAAAAGTGAAGCCACGAAATCTGCTTTTGTGGGCTAGGCAGTCACAATTGTGCAAGGAGGATTTTTAATCTCCTTCGCAGTCACCATAAAACCCGTAGCAATCAGAAAACAGTACAAGGCAAGTACGCCAAAACACCGCTTGCTGCAGGGTTTGCCAATGAAGCTATTACCTACTTGGCATCCTAGCTGTGAAAGCAATGAGTTTGAAAAACAGACCTCCTTGGTGAAAGTGACTGTGCAAGTAGCTCTCAATATTCCGTGTTTCGTGAGACACGTCTTCGTGAGATACTCAGATAAGACGGGTAACATAGTTAATACTAGATGAGGTCAGAAGTAAGGCCACGGCGAAAAATGAAAGTCGAACCCCCCGAGGCCGTCTGAAACTCTAGACATTGCCATCTGTCTGAAACAAAACAAGCCACAGTCAATGTCACACGGACCACCCCGGACAGCTTGTTATCTAGACATGAATACCAAGCATTGTCTTTCTCATAATATCCGTATAAAACACTTGTCACATATTCATTGTTTTTGCGTGATCGCCCGGTCGAGTGCTAATGCATGGTCTTTAAAGCTATTAACATACACTTCAAAATTTGAATGTGGTCAGGGGAGGGTGTCAAGTGGACAACCCGTTGGCTTGGAATTAAAATTCTTCTGTCTCTTTGAGTAAACAGGAATTGTTTTGATAATTGTTGGTGATTAAGGTCCAATTTGTCATCTGTGTTTACAGACAAGCTGTCAAAATCAACTTGACTTTCCCCTCCCGCATGTGGACGTTATCAACGAGTTGGGCACGTTTTCTTCCGGTAGTTTTGTTTGTCGCACACAATTGTCGTTTCACTGTCAAAAATCAACTGATGTCTAATTTGCTTATCATTATTTCTATTTCTCTTACACAGATTGGACCTCGTAAGTTTCAGATATACATTTTTTTTCAATTCAAATCTACAGTAGATAATTCACAATGTTGATATAATGATGATATATTTATTGCAAGTTCTTGCCCAAGGGCTAATTGCAGGTACAAACAACATGTAAAATAAGGAAAATACAAAGGTGCTAGGAACTACATTCTATGACTATATGCTATGCTAGTGTACATTATACTGGTTTTGTTGGGTTAGACTTCTTCTCTTTAGGCAGTGGAAGACGAATTTACCCACATGTACCACAACCAAAGGTGATATTTCACACAGCGGTATCCACAAGGAATGGCGAATACAGGGGCGTGACTCTTTCAATTAACACCAACTTGTTACATGCGACTCGTGCCCCTTGGTTTTCTTTTCATTAGGAAGGCATCTAGAGTTATCAAACGCTCAACGTATCTACGTCGTAGATACGATTGGCACAGCTGTTGTGATTTCGCTATGTGGGAAAAACAGAGCTGTTTTGGTTCTTGAATGTTTCTCAAACACGTGTTTTAGAATAAACGTGCTCTTTCCTAAAAGTATGGCCATATGTTACAAAACGACACTTGAGTGGCAGTGTCCGAAAGAATTACAGCAATTTTCAGTTTGACACGTTTCAAGTCTTTCCTTTGTCACCGCTAGTCTAAATAATTATAGGACCCTGGTCGGCACAAGTGTCGGGCGACCGCAACAGTTTACAAAATGTCACACAAAGAATGCCTGCAGTGTATATTGCAACAAGAGGTTCGAAAATGCCACAGCCGCACGCATGAACACGACGGTCTGAGTTCGCCCTTGCTCTATTGACGAGACCTATTGGCACTTGATGCACTGGTTCCACATTTCATGCGAATACTGGACGTTCTTAGGCGCCGCGCCAGCTGTCAGTGACAGTGGGCTGAGTGGACGAAACTGAACTTGACTGGTGATCGTGGTATCCACATCGTTTCATGGCCAAAGTTTCTCTTGAGGTGGTGTATTTTTTCGTGTATTTCCCTGGGAGTGACTTTTTTGGCTTCTAAATTAATTCTGTACAACTCTTTCTGCTTTCAATTCACTTTAAATAGTATAGAGGCTATTCTTTCACCAACCTGTCGAACAGAGAAATGTAGAACTCTGTGATTGAACAGTAATTTATCGAACAGGACAATTTGGGTCCTGTTGAAATTAAGTCTTGAGTTTGGAGCGGCCCCAAGTGAAGTCGGTCCAAATTACGCGTTTTGCTGGTCAGATTTATTAAGTGCATCGCAGGCACATTGGCAAGGCATGTCCTCCGGAGAACACACAACACACTACTAATCAAACTGACTTGACGTCCACATGAAAGCGTTGCGGACTGGTGTGTGGGTGTGTGGACCTTTGGGCACAGCAACTGAGGATCACAGGACGGAAGTAATCAGACATTCGCCGAGCCAAGAAATGAAATTAGGGGGACTGGGTTAGAGGTGTGTGGCTGACACAGTGAAACTGTCATTAGTGATGCATGTAACCATCCTGATGTCATGCTGTAGAACCTGAAATAGCAAGTATCAGAGTACTGCTTTACCTTTTTCAAATCATAGTACACTGCAATACAAGCTCCCTCTCCCTGTGTATGCGTGTGTGTGTGTGTTGTTTGTGTGTGTGTGTGTATGTGTGTATGTGTGTGTGTGTGTGTGTGTGTTTGTGTGTGTGTGTGTGTGAGTGTGTGTGTGGGGAGGGGGCGTGCCTGTTTGTCCGTCTGTCTTTCTGTCTGTCGCTCTCTCTCTCTTTCTTTCTCAGTACAGACACACCTATTTCTATTTTGATGACTAAATGATGACGCATTCGCAACTCTACAATAATAAGCTTAAGCATGACATACCAGCAAGGGGTGGAGATATCTGTGAGGACTAGAAGAGACTAGTACCCGGATACACAAGAGTCTTCCCATCATTTACTTGTACCCAAATATGTGCTTGTGGGTTTAAAGGCTTGGAACAGTTCTAGTATCGTCAGCAGTGGGAGATGACATCATTTGGATAACTTCACGCACCCGACCATGTACGGTGTATGGTGTAGCGGAGAAGGAAACAAAATACGGAGGAAGAACACGTAGGAGAGGCAGAATGATGGAGGATAGCAAAGGAGACAGAAATGGACATGCATTTAAAGGAGAGAAACGGGAAGAAATATGACAGATACGGAATGAACGAACAAACAAACGAAAGATAGAATAGCCCAAGACGTAAGAGGAAAGATAGAAGTTACATAAGCAGTTACCAGTTGTCAAGTAGATGTAACGCAGAGGTCTAAGTGACTGTGACTGTCCTGGGGCAGCCGTTTTGACCTCCACTTAAGGGGAACGTCTAGAAGTCAAGTACAAAATAGAATCCAGGGACGACCTGATTGCCAGCATAGCTCATGTCTTTCTTACGTTCTGACATTGTCCTATTGAAGTGTTGTGAAGCTCAGACTAAATAAACAAAAGCGCGTCAAGCTTTTCAGAGATGGCAGCCCTCCCCTTGAACCTCTTTTCTTCTGGACTCTTCTAAGCAAACACGGTCGCCAAAGAACTCCAACACGTTGAAAAGGACTCGTTTCTTTGCATCCCAGCTCTGGTTTCAATGGCCAGGCCGTACAAATACTGATACTTTGTTAAATTGTTTGTCCGAACCTGCAGCAACAATTAACGCTGTGTTGCGGCAAGGAGCTTGGTTGCGGCGAGACTTAATAACTTGTTTTTGCAGGAGCCCATTCCCACGCCAAGAAAAAAATGTGTTGATTTTGTATAGTGGAGCGGCCAATTTATCAAGAATAAAACGCCTGCACGTCATTTTCATTAGAGAAGCAGGGGCGATGAAGAAATTGTGTTGATTGACAGGGGAGTCAAACGACATCGGGCCAGGGAAGATGATCCGACGGACAACACGCTCAGTAGGTCGGACGTGTTGACGTTTTTCCCTCGGAAATAAAGCCACCCGTCCTCGTGTGACACACAGCTGCCTGTCCAAAATAACACTTAAAACGAACCTCTTTGTTTTGCCAAGATATAGCTAGCAAGAAAAGATAAGTACAGGCTTACCACAAACGCGGCGATACACTTACACCAAGATAACTGGGGGGCGTACATAGCCAGGTTCTGAAATCACTGAAGCTTTAGGTCACAACTACATGTCAAACCTAATCCAACTTACCCAAGGCCACACTAGCTGCCTAGCCATGAGTCCACACGTACTTTCGCCCAGATGTGAAACTTGTGAAAGGTCGCCCGTAAAAATACTACACGTATATAAGAAATGTTACATGCTATGCAACCTATAACATTGTGACTTTGTGCTAAATTTGTAGTGTCAAGTTCAAGTTTTTCTCACCTTGGCAGGCGTTCTCGTAGTCGGAGCAGCAGTCCCGCATCACGTAACAGTTCTCGTCGCAGAAGCACGCGCCAACGGTGCCGTCCAACCGACGGCCGCTTGTCTTGCACTCGTTGTTCTTCCCTTTACAGCACAGGTTCTGTGGGTAGCTGAAACACGTCGCCGCCACGTCCCATACCAGGCACTGGAGCACCGTAAACGCCACCAGGAGAAGAGATACGGCAGTAGACATTGTTGCAGAGAAGTTTTTCACTGGTTTCAGATCTGTTCAAAAAGGCGCTCAGGGGCCTGACCAAGCAACACCGACTCTCTGAAGCCTACGACAGCTTACTATAGGAAGTCGTAACGACGATGACTGTATCTTTCCTGTCACCTGTAGCTTTTGATTTAAGGAAGTAAGCTATATGTTGGGTGAAATCCAGTCGGAAAGCACAAAATAACGCAGTCCTCAGTCCAAAAAAGTGCAAACTAGATTTTCCGTCCTAAGTGAAACTGCAACCTCAGCCCGTTTGGTACTTGTCCAACTTCGTTGGTCCTTTTTAATTGCTGGGACGTTGTCCTCGGGGAAACCCGTGATTCAGAGATGACAGAGTCACCCACGGAATCCTGCGGTATCAGGCGGTCATGGTCGGCGCCGGCTGGCCTGGCGACGCGGTCCGAGGACTTCCTGGGTTGGATGTTTCTGAATAAGGGGTGCGCCCCGGATCTCTAGTCACCAACACACCCGCTCAGCTGGGGATCGGGCAGCTGATTGTTCGACGGTTGGCCCTATGAGTGCGTGTCTTATTCTTGGGGGGAGATTCGTTAATGCACAAGATGGGTCGGTTTCATGGAGCTCGACAGACCTGAACGCCGAACCAGAACTGTCCCCTTCAGGCCTACGTCACATTTCCGAACCGTGGCCTGGCCGGACAGCTTTCGGGAACAATAGAACCGTATGATATTAAAGACACCAAACCACACAAGACGTAAAGAGAATAGTCGTATATTTTACGTATATGTTTCTATTTTCATTTCCACAAACAGCCAGGACGGGCCCTGGTTTGTAAATGTGGCGTTAGCCTTACACAGTGTAATCTGTGTATAGAGTGGTGTGGGGTTATTATTTAGCGCAAATTTCGAACCAATGGGAAGTTCCCAATTGGTCTTTGCTAATAGTTGGCAATGTTTTCTTTTTCTTCTATCCCTTCTGGTTCTATCTCACCTTTTGCAATACTCTAAAGTCTAAACACCAAACATCCGCTAGCCATCATAACATGATAACATGAGAACAGAAAGTTGAAAACACGCGGGAGGAGGGCGTGAGCGATGCAGGTTTGTCGTACACAGGAAGTGTCGATCATGTCGCTGCACCTGTGTAAGGGCTGGCTGGCACACGCCCTGGGCAGGCTGACGGCTGGTGTTTACTGTTTCACGGATATCGGATGTTGGCCCACTGTTCTAGCAGATGTTCGCCCGATGACAACTCGTGCAGACCAAAAACATCACACTGTCGAACGATTTCTGCACTGCAGATCAGGGATGGTGTGAGTGTATAAGAAAAATAGCAGGTGTTCGGAATGAAAGCTGATTATATACAACGTTCCCTACGCACGGACAATTCTTGGTCGGGAAAACGTTTAAATGATGACTAAGTTAGCGGAAAGATAGGTTGACACAAGTTGTAGGCAAATAAACACGATGTTCATTCCAATACTATGACTTTGCCCTTGGACTAGAAACGGAAGTGTCGAAAAGAATCTAGGAAACATGTAACGGGAGGGGGCCATACTTCGACACCCGTTCTAAGTGGATGCGCATGGCTTTTGTCAATGTACATTTTACAGTGAACTCATAAAAAACAAGTTAAGATCTTGTATGCATCCATATAACTGTTATTGAAGCTGTACAGATATATATTTCATTTAACGGTAGCGTTCCGCACTGTACTTTGACAGCGCACGAAACTTACGGCAGGTTTTCGGCTTGCGTCCTAGCAGAACGTTCCAACACAAAAAAGGGGTCCAAACTAACGTTTAACTTTTGCATGCTCAGATTTTGACCATGCTAGTCTAGTGGACACGGTATTATACACCGTTTCTAAAGATAACTGTTTATATTCAAAGAATTCTCAAGGTTTGTTTGTATACAATGCCGATGGCGCTACCGTAGAACAACTATTAACGTTAACAATATTAGGGCCCTAGAGCAGGTTCAACGGCGCCGACCCCGCCTCACCCCGGGCCCACAGGATCTCCTACCCCGCTACAAGAAGGCCAAAGTTACGCAGTAGCTCCAAGGTACTCCTTGGTAGCACAAAGACGCTTTGGTTAAATTCTCGATGGGCGGTCTGTGAACCCAGGTGAGCAAATCAACAATTAGAATGGATAGCTTCAATTATGAAGTGAACCCCTGTAGTTCCTCTTCCTGACATACTTGACTCAGAGCAACAAGAGATCGTCTGATTATGACGTCATCATGTGGCATCTGCCAGCAAGAACACAAGATGGACCAGCATGTTTGGGGATGACCGCTAGCCATAAATCCGACAGATTCAATTTCACAAAATTTCAAACACTTTGTAGAGTCAATCTTTCACACATGTATATAATTTTGTAAATGCAAATCGGCAACGTTAGTCCAAATTACATGTATCAAGGACGTTATACAACGTCCTTGCTGTAGTGACTTTGGTTTTGATTGACAGGTTCGATGCACGGGGAACCTGAGAGGGGGTAGGTTGATCCGCCCCACACAACGAGGCGTGACATGTGGATTACACGCCTAATTGAGCAGTCTAGCAGCCGCTACTAGATTGTAGCCTCTACAGCAGGCTTGATCAGTTTACGACTTAATGTTTTGCTAGTTTATCATGTGCTGTTTTCTGATTGTACAATACGTCAATGAAGGTTAGACAGTAAGGTAATAAGATACGCCGAATAGCAGTTACTCAAACAACTGGATACGTGGTGTTTTGACAAAAAATGAAATAAATTACGTTGTCTGAGTCTTTCACATACGCATATGATTTTGTAAATACAAATCGGTGGCGTTTGTCCTAAATCATATCCAGTGTCAAGAGTAACTGTTATTTGGCGTGATTGTACAAATGTACAAAATGTATCAGTTTATCATTTTATGGTTGCTGCTGTCAGAAACCCAATGATCTACAATCAGAAAACAGCACTTGATAAGTTAGTAAATGTTCACTAAGCCTCCATGGACGCTATTCGGGCTGTTGCCACTCAACTTATATGTTTCCTGACAACTTAGGCCTTCTTACACATAACGTTATTTGTCATATTTCAGTATACTCATTGGTTGTCGTTAATTGGCTATTGTAAGTGTTCATAGCCTGGAGCAAACATTTTCAGTCAAGGAGACAGAAGTAAGCGACTGACCAAAAACTTTATGTGTAACTTATGCCAATCTATCTTTCTGACGTGAGGCCAAATTCCATTCAACTTTTGAACTCTAATTTGTCCTTCACCGGCTCAAAGTCCATTCGGTTGTTCCTTAACTGTTGTGTTTGAAATTAAGAATTGGACAAAATGCCTTATATTCTTGTTCGATCCAACTTCGACGTTGCACAAGAATTCGACGCCAAGCTTTCCAAGCTCATGTCGGAACTGACGAAAATGCACGAGGGGGTAAGTACACGGCGAGGTCATCTGAGGTTTCCACTCTCTTGTAAACAAATAAAGAAGTGATATTCAATAATATGGCGTCCACTGCTATTAATTTGGTTTCAAACTTTGTCGTCCATCTCCCATTTTCTATCAGTCGCTATCTTTTTAGTCAATGTTGAATCCTCTTATAGCCCACCCTTTTATGTCAGGAGAATCATCATTGACCGTTACCCCTTTCACAAGCTTTAGTGGATACCCACAAAACGGTGACAATGTCTTCATTCAAGACCAGTGCGTAGACAAACGTGAAATTCAAGTTGTCTCGTTTGGGGTGATTGTTGTGGCAATCGTGGTGTCACCCCTCAGAGCTGAACTAAACTGAATTACCTGTTTGTTAGAAAGGGGAAAATGGTTTGTTGCCAATATTGGTAACAAGGTCGCTGGCAGTGCAAGCCTCAATTGTGGTTCACAACAATAGACGACAAGGATGATGAATAGATAAAAGTCATATTTCAAAAGACAGGAAACATATTCTTTAAAAAGCGTCAAGGTAACAGGAGTTAGTAGACTAAAATATGATAAATTTTGACTGTTAGATAAAACAATCATGCGTTCAAGGGCATGACACAAATTACAAGTTTGTTGTACATATATCAAAGATTTGTCGTTGACATAAGTTAGACTGAAAATAACATTGTCATTTCTTGTCTCTCTTACCTAGTACATCCTTTCCCAAGTTCGCGTCAACAAACGCATGCTCCTTGGGGGGCTCGGCTGATAAGTGTGTGTACAGTGACGTACGTTTGGCAGATGTTCTGCTGAGTAACGAGAAAGACAAGGAAAGATACTACAGGGAGATCCACAACTTCCTCGTTGGAGAGCTTGGTGTGGAGCCTGCAAGGTCTGCACATGTTTTGTAGATATGAACATATAGCTGCCTTAAGAATTGAAAACAGATAGTGTCAGATAGTGTCATCTTGCTTTGACAGAGAGTAGAACGACAGTTAGGTCAGATCAAGGTAAATGCAAAATAAAGCAATTTTAAGTATCCAAAGAGGTGCATGCTTATTAGCCAATAGAGGTTGGGTCGGATTCAGCCAGTAAAAATCCCGAACGCTACTACCCCCGCGACCCAACCTCTGCTTGGAGAATACATCATGCTACATCTTTTTAGCCAAGTACACTGGAGTACCCCTACTGTTCTCCATAATTGTTTTGGGTTGTTTGATTCACCTGCTTGTTAACTTTATTTTGCTCGTTGAAACCAAACTTCTTGATAAATTTATCAAAGTTTTTCTCTGTGTTTGAAGGTGCACCATGTCTATGATATCGGTCCCCCTTGACGTCGGGAGCGTTGGAGGGGTGCCAGTGTCGCAGTGGGTCCCTCCGACTGACTGGTACGGTGGATACTGAGACCGTCTGGGCCTCAAGAGGATCTGTACACATTCCAATCACAAGAATACCAAACGAGGCCATTAACGGTCACTTCATAAAGAAGCTTTCGTAAAATTCATTCATGTCAATCATCTCTCCAAAACTTCCAAAGCGGTGAGCCCATAGCATTTCACCAGCGCTACACTGCGGCGTAGTCACCATACTGCAGTGCACAGAAATACTACAACAGTTATCTCGCGTTTACTCTATTTTGCTATGTTGTCAACTCTGACAAGGAGGTCGTGTTTTCAGACGTGTAACATGCCGTGTTTGTATTCATGCATACCCGTACCATTTATGTATACGAGAGAAAAACTAAATCGTTCTCAGATTGTGCTAAACTATGTCGTATGTTACCTTAATGATCTGGTATTTCTGTTTGAACGCAAACGACCTTTGGTGTAAGCTGTGTAGCCCAGACAGTGCAAGGGATAACTGAACAATGTTTGAATGTTTAAGGCTATGACCTACACAACTTCAAGTCAAGAGACATGCTAACATGGAATAAAGGGTATTGCCCATAATCGGACAACAGCTCATGTGGTTCCCATGACTCGACCACGTCTGTCTGAGTAACATAACCAATCATTTTTTCGAAGGATCACATGTTCTAAATATCCAGGAAGGTACTGTATAGTATTTCCTCATTAATTATGCAAATGACGATGAAATTAACATGATCTATGCTTGTTGGTACATGTATTGACTTTTACATACCCAACAAGTAGGTCATACCCAACATGTGACACTAATGTGTTAACGTCACTATGAATATCTCATCATTTACCACTTACGAATTTAGATATTTTCTCATTGATCATGCAAATTAGGGCATTATTAGGATTATTCATTTCAATCAATGTTTCTCTATACTAGTAATCCATTCACTTTTAGCTGACTTTACTGCAATTTTATCGTTGGTCACAAGGGGACGCAGTTGTACTGCATTGCTTCAAGGTTACTCGAGGTCAGCTGACTTGCCAAGGCTTGCCCCCGCTTCAACGCATCGTAACGCAACAAAACGCATTGTATCAAAGTGATTTTGACCTGTAGACACAAAATTTAAAAAAAATACTACATATTCTTTAAATTTCTGTCAAACTGTTAGGTGATTCACTTATGGGAATGTAATTGGTAATGAGAAAATGGAAAAAATGACTACTTAGTGTATTATGCTTGCATGCGTTCAGCATTAACCCCTGACCTCCCCAGCTGACAAAAAGAAGGGAGAGAACAACATAAGCTTCATTTTCCTACGTTTCTTCTCGGTTTTCCTAACGTTTTCGCAAAATGTCGGCTGCTGCGGATGCGAGAGAGCCGTGGGCACAGCTAGTGAGCACGACTGATGTGGACTCACCGCCAGTTTCCATCAACAAGGACAAATTTACCATCGGCAGAAGAGGTATCCGATTTCTTCCGCATTTTTTGGGGTCTCAAAATTTTCTTACCACCTCTCTTTGTTTAGATTCTTCATACGGAAGTGTTTTCAGGTTTTAGAGAGTAAAAACTTCAACTTCAATAATTTGGGGCGTCGCTTTATCAGTTAAAACCAGGCGTTTGAGAATAAACGCTCTAAAATGGGTGTGGGGCATTAACATTCATGGTTTGTTTCGGTTCATCAATCATTTCCGACCTGGGGATTTTCAGGGAGACGGGAAGGCCAAATCAAGTTAAACATCTGTTTATCTTTTTAGATGTACTAACATAACGCGTGCGAAACTAAGGGGCCCATTTACCCATTGGCCCCTGGTTGCACAGACCAAGGTCTCTACATTTCAGGTAATTTCAGGTCATTCATATCAGATCAGAATGCAAGACGACACGAATTCTAGATAATATGGCAAAGGTAAATAGCCTGGGTACCATCTGATTTCTACCGGGGCTCCTTACACTCGCTACTCTAAAAGAAACGCGAGTGTAAGGAGCCCTGGTAGAAATCGGATGGTACCCAGGCTAAAAGGTAAAGGCCTCGAAAAAAAATTATGACGTCCAGACGGGTTTTGTTTCCTTTTGTGGGCCTTTTACCTTTGACATATTACCTGGAATTCCTGTTGCCACACATGCGCCCCAATCTCTGTGAAAGGGCTTCTTCATATAAACGACCATGACCACAGCACAGGAAATGATAGCATCTTACTGAATTCGAACGGATCCAGTATCTGTTGTTGATTACATACTATAACATAGCACAGTGAAGTGCTCGGAAGAAAAAAAGAAAATTCTGCTCATGTTTGCAAAATGTTTTGTGTTCCTACCCGATTCACACAGGTGATAACAGCAGGAAATAACATGTTGCAATTTCAACATGTTAAAAAAAATAATTACACCTATTTATGTGAGCGTAATTAAATTAAAATAAAGGTAACATTATAAGTCATTTGCATAGTGATTATTTAGAGAGGAGAAGCAATTACTGTATCAATTCTAAAGTTTACAGTGTTTCTGCTTACTAATAGATTAAGAAAACATGTGCATAATGAAATGATTAACATGTACCAAAATGTTGTTTACCTCTGGTACAAAGTACTTACATGATGTTATCAATTTACTCTACAAAAATGACACATGGCACAGCAAATGCATCCTGGAAAATTAGACATTCAATCAATTGATTGTTGTAAATCCTTTTTTGTGTTGTACTTGCCGCCCATTCCTCGTTAAAGGGGCAAATTGCTGTCGCACATAAGCAGCGGGCCACAGTTTTCTTTAAAGACACAATGACTACGTATTTTGCCCTTTTCCGTTACAAGTACATGATAGTAATATGCTAAGCAATGTTTTCCCACCATTGTTAGTTGCCTTTTGGTCGTCCCGGGTAAGGTTTTGCTTAGAAACACGCTAAAACACGTGTCGGAAATGCTATAAAGGTGAATATCGTGGCATTCTGATAATGAAAAGACGTTAGTTCTTTAAATTTTCAGTCATAATTTACATCAACCACTTAGGCCGGCTTGTCACGTGTTGATGAACTTGTCCAGCAGACGACCTTTTTACGTCAGATGCCGTTTTATTCTTGTCGCCAACTTTTGTATAATTTACGTTACCAAACTTCTGTTGGGTGTAATTCGCTTACGAAAAGACATTTTCCGATAATTTTTTCACTGTTTTATCTGCTAAACAGTGGTGTTGCGTAACAAACAAATGACAGAACACATAAAACACGAATGTTGGAAACATGACTATAACCGCCAATCTCAGGCCGTTTGTCACTTTTTTGATATAATTTACGTTACCATAATAAGTCCCTTAGAATTATAGAAAGATCATTACTTTTGTACTCATAGGAAAGAATGCTCCCAGATAAGTAATTGCCTGCAGAGTTAATCTTTCCAGAGCTGTTTGTTAAAATTTTATTTATCATGAAAAGCATAAATATAATTTACGTTACCATATAATTTACGTTACCATTTTTTTTCTTCAACATGTCACCGGATGTTCAGCAAGAGCACATCAACCAAAGACGTATTATCTGCTGTAATGTTACTGTAGGTGGGCTTGGCTTGCCATAGAGTCACAATGCAGTCTGTTTATATGTTCCTGTTTCAGTGAATTTTACGATTCCGGGACTTTTCATTTCTTATAGGAATGTAGAAATACGAGGGGCGAGTAAGAACAGAAAGAAACAACACCCCGACTCCCGGGATTCGAACCCGCGCCGAACCCGGGCAGCCGGATCACAAGTCGAACGTGCAAACCGTTCGGCCAAAAGGCTTAAGCCATTAGGCGTCTTCGGTTTAGCAGTCCTTGAACACCACTGTTACACTATTCCCCCTTTTCTTTTCAAGATTCGTCCTCGAATCTCCGAGATCGACATCCCTGTGTGGCACATACTAGCCTGTTACTCACAGGGCCGGCGTGGGAACCATTGTAGAAATTCAGAGGGGCGAGTAAGAACAGAAATAAACAACATCCCGACTCTCGGGATTCGAACCTGCGCCGAACTCGGGCAGCCGGATCACAAATCCAACGTGCTAACCACAACACCAAAAGCTCAAGAGCTGTTGCCGTGGTCAGTTTGGCAGCGCTAGAACCCCACTGTTACAGGAACGATGTTCAAATGATAAACCTGACATGCACCAACTTGGAAAGATGCGGGTGTTTATATTGATATCTGATGCTTCAATAATCAACATTACACGGAATGTATAGTACCAAGTTGAATAAATGTATATTGGGTTGGACTGAACCAAAATAAACCCCTGTTGTCAAACTAGACTCGTGCAAGTTTGTCGTCATTTTCGCGCGCTTTTTGAAGATCACACGACTGGAATGACAGAAATTCATGCTCAACACTGACTGATGAAGTAAGGTACGTTTCAAGCATGTTTGTCTTAAATAGCAACAGAGATTATGATCAGCTAATTATGAAGGTCAATCTAGTCAAGATTCGTGTCACAGAAATATTTTTCGTTTTACACAGTGGACCCCTTTATATAAACGTACAGACGGCAGTAAATCAGCGACACTATTTACGCTAGCGCCACGTTATCTACATTGAGGACTTGTCATTGAGTTATAAGCTCCATGATCAAAAGCATATGGGCTGCAGAAGTTAATAGCTAACTTAAGTTAAGACTTCACTATCATTAGATGTTCCGAAGTTTTCACCTTTGCTTGTTTAGGTTGGAAATCTTGTTAATTCAGAAGCAAACTACTCTTTCAACCAGTCGTGACTGCACAGAATTGATGCACAGAATTGTTTTACGTGGACAGACACATGGTTCAAGGCAGAAAGCTATTTGTGAAACCAATCCCACTCTATAAAGTCAAGATCTATATAACGTCAGGCTTGTCATGTAATCATGTGGCATTAGTATAAAGGGACAGGCTGCCAGGATAACTGTAGAACAGACTGCCTTTACACATGCAGCTCTCTTTTGGAAAATTCACTGTTGTTTATAGCCTTGCTCATCAACAAAAGCCTTGTTATACACATATTACACAGTTCTTTCTGCCGGTATTATTAAACTACACGATATAAGGTGTATGGATGGACATTTTGTTAGGTAGCACATTCATTCTGTATTGATGTGACATTGTGTTTGTTCCACGAACAAAGATTGTCCTGACATTAAAAAATGTTTTATAAGAAGTGCGATAACTGGTGTTTAGTTTGTTGTCTTTCCAATATCGAAAGCTTGTGCTAGAAAGGCCCAGTCCATCTGGTGCATGTTGCCATCGCATCATGTCCTGCTATTCCCAAAGACTTGATTAAAGGACACGAGGACGAAGCGGTTCTGACCTAGAGCGTGTGATTGCGTGAATCCTTTGTTACTTAGCATGTATTTAAATAGACCCCGCCAAGATAGAGACCTTGCATATCTTGGGTGTCTTTCCGCAGAGTCTGGGTGAGTACAGGACTATTCGGCTTTCCTCCAAATGTTAGAGATTCTGTAATTTACGTTACCACAGTTCATTGGCATTTAAATGTAGAATAGATATCGCCTGCTTCCAACCATTTTCATAAATATATTCTATCGCTCTTATCCCATCCTACAGGGTGAAAATTAAGGAGTATTAAACGGTTTGTCTTCATATCAGAAAAAAAATATATCATTCATTTACCTTTATACAAATGTAGCAAACTTAATAGCTAGTAATTTTGATGATTATTCCGAAACAAATGACACGGCGGTTAAATATTTCTCATTGGCGTGTAATTTGAAGGTTTTGGGTTGGAAAATTCGCTAATTTGGCTGTTGTTAATCCACTATTACTTGCTGGATCATTTCTCTGTGTAGTAATATGCTCTTTATTACGAAATTGTAGGAAAGATGACATGGCCTACTAAAAATCAAATATCTCCAAAATTAAGCGTGTTAGCAACAGACAAAAATAGCAAAAGATAGTCGATATAAGTGGTAACAAGTTCATACCAGCAGGTAAGCGTTTTGGACAACTTTATTTTTTACAATTTTCTACCTCCAATTTTCCCAGTTAATGAGGAATGGGCGTTGCACATTTTCAGTGTAAATGGAATGTGCATTCTTAGATTGAAGAGATGATGTATTTTCTATCTTTCATTCTGTCATGTAAATAATATTGATAGTCATCCCTTTTCACCTTTGAACTGGAGGTAACCCAAAAATGTCAGAGATGATATATTGAGAGAGCTTTTTTATCTCTGTAAATAGTGTAATTTCATTTCACCTGAATTTTATTAGATTTCAATATATCATGATGATGGAAGGATTTTATGGCGACCTTTTGCCTTGCCAATTGCTTGTTGTAACATATCAGAACCTCCATGTTCTATATGTATGCTGTGATTTTACCTCTCTTTTACTAGTAGAGGGAGAACATTTTAAAAAAGATAGATACATGTAGTTTACATACATTAAATAATCATAGGTGATGTTTTTTTAAGACAATGTTTTATTAGTCCTTCTGAATGGAAATGAGCTTTTCTTACAAGCCTTTACATTTCCATTTTTACAACCCAGTCTAGGCTGCTCTGCCCTCAGTGTATGAATACATAGTGTGGCAGTTTGGTGATTATTACATGAAATTAACTTGTGTAACTTAGTGACTGTACTGTTGTTGGCTCCTATATCTTTCTAATGTGCTTCTTCCCACTCTTTGCCTGGTGCTCACCTATTGGTAATTTAGAAAAAGTTGTAGATATCAGGAATTGGTTGACATCTAGTAATTTGTATTTGAATATCCAGTAAACCAACCTTCAGAGTAAGACACCAGCCTCACAGGCATGTATCGGCTAATCTTTGCATGTATTTTTATTAGTACTCAATGTAATCTATATCCCTATTATATTTTATCTGACCCTTACCTCCCTCATTACCTCAATGAAAAGCGACCTGCTGGCCAATTTGAGCTTCTCTGAATAAATAAAGGTTCAAAGAAACAAAATAAATGTAGAAGTTAGAATATCCCTACTGTATTTGATGACAATGAGCTCAGATGCTTGTGCTCGTTAATCATGACTGTTCCTGTGTACGTCAGGAATAATATTTGATATGTTATTGTTGTCCCTTTCTGTTTCAGCTGGTGATATGACATTCCCAGAGAACAAGCTTGTGTCCAGTTCTCACTGTTCACTGCTCAGGGAACCTGCTACAGGAAAAGTGTTTCTACAGGATACAAGGTGGGGTTGTGTTTCACATTGTACATGTACTTTTGATTTTGTTTTATATCTGTTCAAGTCACAGCAAAGACTTAATTATGGAGAAAGAGGTATTTTAGACATCTACATTTTCTTTCTTCTTCCTGCTGATCACTACTAGTATTTTCTTCAATTTCTTTGCCGTAAGTTTTATTGTAAGCAAACGTGAAAACTACAGGCTTTTGTATTGACTAAAAATAAAACAACAAGCACTGACATATATTTTTCTGTCTGCAGTACTAATGGAACAATGATCAACAACACCAAGGTCGGGAAGGGACAGAAGTGGGAACTAAACCATGGAGATGAGATCCACATTGTGTTCAAGAAGAACAACACAGAGCAAAGTAAGGAACAATTCTGTGGATATTTCAGTACAATTCTGACAATACATGTATCTTTGACTCGAGTCAATTTTTTACTTCAGTTTTCGAGTTTTACTAATTATGTAAACATCTTACACACACAATGTTGCTAATGTTGCTATTCTGTTGTTGTTTTCCCAGACATAGCATACCTTTTCCAAGATTTATCAAGACTGAAGGAGGAAGAGGATGAATCTCTGCTTGACATTACACAGGAGTATGGTAGTGACACTGAGGGGTCTACAATAGACTACACACTACCTAACACAGAGATGGGTGAGTTGTGGGGAGGAAGGCACAGACATAGGAGTATGGTAGTGACACTGAGAGGTCTACAATTGACTACACACTGCCTAACACAGAGATGGGTAAGTTGTGGGGAGGAAGGCACAGACATAGGAGTATGGTAGTGACACTGAGAGGTCTACAATTGACTACACACTGCCTAACACAGAGATGGGTGAGTTGTGGGGAGGGGGGCACAGACACAGGAGTATGGTAGTGACACTGAGGGGTCTACAATAGACTACACACTACCTTACACAGTGATGGGTTAGTCTGGGGCACAGACACAGGAGTATGGTAGAGAGTTTTGCAATACTTGAGTGTTTTCAATATGCCGTTATATGTTGTCAAATCTTGTACATTTGTAATAAGGACAAAATTCGGGTGTATCACCCACGAGATCCTTACTGAATAAAACATTTCACATTTCATTTCAAAATAGATTTCAATGTACTTAACTGTTTTGACGTATATTGTAAGATGGGACCAGGGATTAACAGACCTGTAATATTAGGCACTTTGCTATACTAAAGCATTTTGTCTCTGCATGTACAGGTTCAGAAGCCAGTAATGCCAGTGGAGCCAGTGGTGGAGCTAAGAGACAACTGGAGGAGGTGAGAAAATAATAATACAAAGTTCTGATTGAATGCAAAACAACAAGCACAAACAGATGTGTAGTACGAAATAATTCAGGTTGACTTTCTTGTCAGGGAGACTGAAATACTTGCCTAAATGTTCTTTTTTATATACCCCAGTTTTCTGACAGTGAACCAGTTCCCAAGAAGCCCAGGGAAGAAACAAACACCAGTACGGGGGATGCAAAACAGGGCAGCTCCATGCAGAAGACCAGCAGGGAACCGGCTGCTGCAGTTGCAGCTAGTGCCACAGGAGGCGCTGCTAGTACATCAGCTGCTGAGCAAGACACCAAAGGCAAGTTGTATTTCAGATGTTATTGTAAACAATCATTATATATCTATCTTTCTGTATACAAAAGAAGTATGACATGTATAACCAGAAGTCTTTTCCACACCACCAGATGCAGAAAAAGAAGATACCACTGTCCAAAGGGGGGATTCTCAGGTAGCCGGGCCTTCCACAGAAACAGATGCTGCAGGTTCTAAAGATGTCAAACCAAAGCCACCCCCACGGGATGAAATGGAAGAGACCCTTCTCTGTGGGGTGTGTCAGGATATCTTGCATGACTGTATCAGGTATGGTCACTTAAGCACATCAAAATGTCTTTGAAATTAAATCTTAAAGGACACATTTCTCTTTCTTGACTTTCTAAAATAGATATGACAAATGCACCAAATATATATTACTCAAGCAAATGGGTAAGATTTTGGAAACATGTATATTGCCCAGCTGCTTTGGTAATTGCCGTTTGGCTTATCTTATTCCCTGAATGTCTAGCCTTCAGTGAGATATGACTCATATGAAGGATTTGTCTGACATGTGCCCTGTTCTGTCCAGTCTGCAGCCATGCATGCACTCGTTCTGCGCCGGCTGCTACTCCCAGTGGATGGACATGTCTAACCTGTGTCCATCCTGCCGTAACAAGGTGGACCGCATCAGTAAGAACCACATCGTCAACAACCTGGTACAGGTGTACCTCAAGGTAGAGCCAAATCACTCTTACTCTTACTCTTACTCTGATACTCTTACACTTGCTGTAATAATACAAGTTGTCTTTCTGTTGGTCTTGATACAAGTGACCTCTAAATATATACAAATGTATAAAAAAACTGTATTTTCTATGGTAGCATATTCCTCTTTAGATGATAAAAGATTTGCACAGTTAAACTTGTCTATGGTGACAACTCAATGAATCTGAAGAAAATTATTACAGCAGACAGGTATGGACAGTATAGACATGATTCTTAGTATGTCGTGGGGATAAATAATCTAAGGTACCCTAGAAAAGTTGCCACAGTGACTAGGTGGTCTTCTAGCTGAGGTGGTCTCAGGTTTGACTGTAAAATACATGTAGCTACACCCACAATTTGGCCCTAAGAATTGTATACCAACATTTGTTTGCTTTCAGCACTTTTGCATCTTTGAGAGTTTCATGGCAGCATTAATAGACTAATACAGTAATGTTACATGTTTTAGCCTCTTTTCATTGTATGATGCAGCTTGAATGTAATATGAAAACAAACTTTGATAACTGTTGAACTTCAGGATCACCCTGAGAAGAAGAGAAGTGAGGAAGACCTGGCAGAGTTGAACAAAAAGAACAAGATCACCGATGACATGTTGTACCCGAAACACGGCCACCACAGAAGGGAGTACGAGTCCTACAGCGATGAGTATAGCGACTCTGACTCTGGTCACGAAGATGCCAGCCTCAGTGGAGGAAGTACCCCTAGAGGATGGAGGGCATATTATAATCCATACTCAATGCACCATGTAAGTGTAAGATTTCTTGGGTGTTTTTTTGGTGCTTTTATCCCAAAAGACTACATGGTTTTACCAAGACTCAGCTTCGCAAATGATGGCGAGTCTTCAGATATTGTAGCAGCATTTGTTTCAGCGTAATATTTCACAGAATGTGTGTTTATTGCAGCGTCCTCCCCCCAGAACCATCTGTAGACAGTGTCCTGACTACGCTCCAACAACTGCTACCACTGCAGGTCAGGTCACAGGTCAGACATGTGAATCATTCTTACTGTACTCCATACAATTCCACAAAACAATGTTACAAGCCCTGGCTGACTTAAACTTTTGGATTCTTGAGTTCAGTACTTAGATAGTTCTCATCTACGGAATGTTAATACAGTTTGGTATGTTTTTCCAACATAGGAACACTGGTCACCCCGCCTGTATCTACAGGTATAGCCTCGAGCCCTGTGAGGATGGGGGAGGAGATCACCCTGTATGATCCACGTGTTGTAGGACCCACAGTAGTGTCTACAGTAACACATGTAGTGCAACCCCCACCCACAAGTGGAGCTAGTGTCCCAGCTCCTGTATCCATGGGACAGGGGATCTCTATGTACGATCCACGTGTTCTTGGATCTGCACCGGTCCCCCCTGCCTCTGATCCAGCGGGATCACAAACGTCAGGTGTTGTTGTGTCGTCTACCACACCAGCTGCAGGTGCTGCTGTACCAACAACTAGAACAGATTCAACTGTGTCCACATCATCACAGGCTTCTCAAGATAGAAGTCCAGAAGACAGAGGTAACAATGATAAGATGTTTGATATATGTATATGCCTTGATGATCTAAACAGCCAAAGGACTGAAGTATTTCTATGTACAATGGTGTCAAGAAGCATTATCACAGTTAAGATAAGATACATGTAGTTTTAACCTGTAATACTGTAAACTTCTTTTTGGATGATGATGATGACTGTAGACTTGAAGCATTTCGACCAAGAAATCTATGGATCACTGAAGCTTTGTAGTGTTTTCGAATGAAAAAGACTTGTGTCTCAATGGTGATTTGGGTTGTTCCCAGCGCGAAGGTTGGCGGGACCGTGCCCTGCCCCTCCGGAGCCGTGCCAGTTTGTGTGCCAGGTGAACCAGAATCACGTCATGTGCCAGTGCTGCTGGAAACCCATGCCTGACAGGACCAGGGAGACGCCCCCCTCCCCACCACAGAAATGTAAGTTACCATGCGTTACTTTTGACTGAACAGGTTTTCCGGCACTGATTTAAGAAGTTGACAGGAAAAGAACAAAAGAGGTCGAAGGCTAGACAAAATCTTTATTCCTATTGAGCACTCACACACATAATCATTATATTTCAGGTACCCTCTGCCACCGAGTGTTTTGCCACATGTACTGGGGCTGTAACAACCCCCGGTGTTTAGGATGTCTCAACAGCTTCAAAGGTAAGAAATAACGCATCCTTTTAAGTCTGTTAACTGTTAACAAAAGCATTACATGTAAGTCTTGGACAAACTCATGTTTGGTGTGTCAAGGAAGAAGATCAGCACTAATTTAGCAAATGGTTGTCAGTATGCTAAGTATATATTTGTGCAGACATGAACATTATGAACAGATTGACAGGTTATTTTCTCATTCTTTGTGTTGTTCCTGTGCAGATCTGTACTTCGATGGAAGGTGTCTCAATGATCTCATCAACAACAATTACTATGAGTCCAGTATATTTATGGTGAGTTGTATGTTGCATTGCCTTTGTTTTAGCAGCACCAATCTACCGGTATTTCCTTGGGTCTTTGGCATTTTATATGGGGAAAATTTTTGCATTTAATGAAATAAAATTACTTGTCTGTCAAACAGTAAGGTTTGAGTTCAAATTAGCTGAACGTCTTCTTCAGTTCTGTGCATAATGTCTTAATGCAGTAATACTGTAGGAAGTAAAGCATAAAATTGTGCCCTCAGAACTACCTGGATGATAAGAACCTGACCTTGAGGGACGTTCTTCAGAAATGTATGGAGAAACTAGAAGCTGGAGAGTATACAGTCTCAGGTATGAATTCATTATTACCTTAGTATGAGTATGTTTTACTAGAAATCTAATAACTTAAGATCCATGAGATTATGTCTGTGTTATAGGAACGTTTTCCTGTAAATTTTAGGCCTTCCCATTCTAGATCAAGCATTGGTTTTGTGTTGCCAGTTGGTGTTCTATTGCTATTTAGCAATTAATACAATATACTAATGTTGCAGTAGTATTATAATGCAATAGAGCATTTCTAAATGATTTATGATATAAAGTTGAAATGAGAGCTTTACAATCAGGAGACAACTAATGTTTGATTATTTTGCTCCCACCAGATCCCAATGCTCGCCCCACCTCCCCACTGACCCCAGACACAGTGATATGTTACACCTGTGGACTGAGGAACTTCAGACAACTGGCCTATCAGTACAGGAGCCACATCCCACGGGACCAATTACCAGGTCAGTCATGCCAATGAAACCACCATTTGTTTGAACCCTTGTTGTGCCAAATATTGCTCTTTCAGTAGCAGGGTATATTTTACAGGGGGGAAGGTGGTAGCCCCTTGAACACGTGGCCCCCATTTTACATCTATAAGGAAAGACAGGTGCAGTCCCAACCCGGATGTTTTTCTAAGGATTGAGGCGGGGTCTCCCAGTTACCAACTTATTGGAACCAGGAACTCAACTGTGAGCTTGCTACCAGTTGAGCTACAGGGACATCCCCCATAAAACCATACTGCATTTTACTTTATAAGATCACAGCGTCCAAACTTCAGTTTATCTTTACACTTTCTGACCTTTTGATGAAAGCTGCAGTAGGACTAGCCTGAGTACCATCCGTATTCTACCGGGGCTCCTTACACTCGTAAGGAGCCCCGGTAGAAATAGGATGGTACCCAGGCTACAGTAGGACTACCTATAGCAGAAAAGAGTACTAATGACCTACAGTATGATTGTGTTTTCAAATAAGGACATATGTTATTTTCCCTCTGTGCAGCTGAAGCAACATCTAGACCAGACTGTTACTGGGGCAGGAACTGTAGGACTCAACACAGTAAACCTCATCATGCCAAGTAAGTTATTTCTTCATTTCACATCTAGAACCATAGGTAACTATTACCAGAGTGTTATACCTTACCTAAACTTGTATGTTCTGTGATAACGATCGTATCTATTGGTCCTCTTTTTTACAGAAACTTCAGCCATATTTGTGAGCAGACCAGATTCACATGAGGTCAAGTAGTCAACCGTAAATTCTTGTTGCCTCACAAAAGGTGCTGAGCTCAAGGGATCACTTTTGAGTCTAAAACTAGATTTTATGTAAAATTAACTTGGTGTCGGTGTTGGAGTTAGGAAAGTATGACCTCTAAATAGGAATATGGAGTTAAGAGATTAAAACTAGCTAGGAGAAACTCACTGATAGTCATAGTAACAAACTTTCCAAAGAAGCTTTTTGCAATGTTTATACTATGGTCCAAATACACAAAGGTACGTGTATCAGTTGACAAAAAGAAGCACTCTGAAGTAATACGTTCATGTTATATAACTACTAGTTTGTGTACAAATGTAGTACTAAAATATGTCAATATACAATGAAGTAATAAGCTAGAAAACAATGTTATCGCCAGTACATTGTTTATAAATCTGACTTTTTTATCATTGAAATGTTTTAACAACATTGTATTTTAAGTATATGCATGTACTTATGTACTTCAATATCATTATGTTACTATAACAATACCTTTTAAAAACTTGGTAATATCACATGATTACTTCCTTGCTTTGTATGCACAAAAGTCATTCCATCAAACTTCTCAAGACTGTTAGGCATGTTTGTCTAAGATTTCAGCTCAGGTATCATGAATAGAAATACACTGCAGATGCATGCCATGATAAAACACAGTATCCAGGTACACTGTATGTGTTCAAGTATCACTATTAGAATCAGATATATGTACACATAATTAGCATGAATGGTGCTGTTGAAGGTTTAACAAACCTGAACCAGTTGTTGTTGTTGTTGTTGCTGTTGAAACTAAACAATTCTGAAACAAAGTTCATGGCTCACTTATTTCTTTGACTTTGTTATGTACATGTATTTACAAAGATGGATGTTGTGGTGCAAAAATCCTACAACACAGATGTTACTGTTTTAACAATACTAGATGTTTGGCCAGTTTAGTAAAAAGGTCCTGACATCCTTGTATATATCTTTGATAGAAATAATCCATGTTCAGTCTCAATTGATGATACTTTGGAGCAGGTGAGCTGGAGTAGTTCCTGTTGGAGCCTATGAAACAAACATCAATCATGTCAAGATATTACTATACCTTACATCAAAAGTTGACAACTCATTCTTGCACAACTACAACAATACGTCTTAGGATATGGTAGATGGTTAACAATGTTGATTACTTCAAAATAGCCTTTGTCAAATAGAACACTTCGGCAATTCTTTATGGTGCAATAGCTGAGTGGATAGAGTGTTTGTCTTACATACAGTAGATCGAGAGTTCGATTCCCGGCCAAGACATACAAAAGACTTTAAAAATGGTACATGCTGTTACTCTGCTCAGCACTCAGCATTTGGAAAAGGGTATGGAAGTTGAACTCACACACACCGCTACCAGTGAACTACCCCCTGCTGTAGTGATAACACAAATTTGTGTGACCTAGGGCTATTGAAATGGAGATGGACATTGGAAGGACTTTTAACTTTTTAACTACCAATACTTTATCCTACCTGGCTTCTATACTGGTCACCAGTAGTCAGTGGAGGCAGGTTTAGGCAGGGTGCAGGAAGATTTTCGAGGATAGGGTGGAGCTAAAACAGAAGAAAACATCATTGTTAGTGATAAAACTTCAATGAAAAAAAGCCAATAGACACATTTGTTGTCGTAATGTATTGCTTGGTATTAGACTATCAAATATTTTGATATGCAATTTATTTTAATCCATTGTGCTAAATACCTCAATTTCTGTAGCCGTCTCTGCTGCAGATTTCAGTCTATCTACTTTTTTCTCCTTCTTTGATACAGCTCTGTAATAAAGAGAATCAAATGTGAACATTTTGTATGTACTCTTCAAGTATATATACAATTGTTCTTGTCTACAAGACTACTAAAAAATCATGACCTAATGCACTGGACCTGTATGAGCTGGACCAGTACTCACTGCTAACCAACTATTTCAGAACAAATATTGAGATAGGAAAGTCATGTCAGTATAACTACTTTTCCAGTCGCTTGATCTCTGCCTCTAGGACAGCCAGTTGTTCTTCCTGCATTTTTAAGTCTTCCCGAATCATTTTCTGTGGACACAAGAAAACAAATGATTCATTGGATAGCAATACGGAAAGAATTTGTGAAGAAAATGCTGCTGAAAGTTATTTCAAGAATGCTGAACAACCGAAGAAAAACAAATACTAGGCAGGACTCATCACCATACACGTTAATTTCAAGATGGCTATGACATAATGGTACAGGACTGAATGTGTATCTACGGAAAAATTATATATAATTTCATAATAATACATTTCAAATAAATTTTATTCAGCACAATAAAATGATGCATGAAGGGTTTACCCGTTTAGCATGGATGGCAGTGTGGTCCACTTTCTTAGCAGGAGCTTTGACTGTGCTAAGGCGCTCAGAAATCCTACAAATGATCAATACAGCAATACAACACTGTTAATTAAGTAAGATTAAGAATATGCTTAAGAAAAAGCAACAATTCAATGACTATCTCAACTCATACTACAGTCCTATGAATGAGGTAAATGAAGGATGCATTTTTGTAACCTTTATTCAGGTGGAACGCTATGCTATGTTTGACACACGTACCCGTCGCGTAAGTTGTTGAGTTGATCTTGCACTTCATTGAAGCCCCGTCGTCCAGGCTTAATGCTACTCAGCACAGACCTGGGAAGTGTGGGTGGAAAAGGTTCAATGGCAAGGAGTTTCAGTAAGGCACAGCTATACTTACACAAGAAATTGAATAGCTTACCCAAATATGAATACAATGAATAGCTTGTCTATGGCTTACGGATCTATAAAAGGCCCACAGAGGTTCAAAACTCCCCGTTTCAACATACGTGACTGCGGCATCCATGATATTCCATGTCATCAACTTAGTCTCAGAACTGATGGATTTCCATTTCTTCATGGCCACTGCTGATATCCTCCTCTTTCTGTATTCAACTGCTGGGACAGGATGTTTGGGCCGGCTTCTCTTGGCTAGAAAAAGAATACAGTTTCAATGAAGTTGAACTATAAAGAATTATATCTGCTCAAGACAGAAGAATAGCGAAGCACATGTCTTACTGATCTGGTAAACAGGCTCAAAACAGATAAGATCTCAATTAAGATGCTGCATACAAGAAGTACCAGCTTAAGTGTACTACTCTTTAATATCCAGGGTTACAAATGTATATCATCAGTGCATTATCATGACATATCAAATTTCTTCGAAATCAACTGCAGAATATTTCACTGCAGTCGCTGCCCCATGGAGGGCAAATTTAAGATTAGGACCCCATTCACACTCAGAAAAACGATTCGGATAAATCATTTATCCGAATTAAAAAAATTCTATCCGATCCAAAATTGCGTTCACACCCGTCTTTGGCAATCCGATTAGTGCGCCCTCAGTCTTATCCGAATGAAACATTAGGTTGAGGTCAAAGGGTAGCGTCATTTCTTACAGCTCAAAATGGCGGGAATCCACCAACTTTTGATGCTGTTGTTCCTCTGGAGAATGTTCTGTAGTCGTAGAAGGGAACGCAATCTACGGTCTTTGATCGCGAGAAGGTTTCACCGACAAGGTCTTCTGTATATTGGGCTAGCTGTAGTACAGCTCAGATGTACGCCACCAGAGCGGCAGACAGAACGATCTGGGAGCGGGAGCGAAGCCATGATTGGTGGAACAACATTGTGCTTTGAAAATTTTCAGACTCGGACTGGCAGAAAAACTTCTAATTGAGCAAACTCACCATTGATAAGTTGCATCCTATCCACTTAAAGTGAATCCTATCCACTTGCGCGTTCACACTGCCGAATCGTACGAATCGAGACTCCCCGCGACGCAGTTTTATCCACTTCCAGGAGTTCTATCTACCTCCCCGAGGTGGATCGCGAGGGATTCGAATCAATGAAAATGAAATCCAAGTGATTTGGGAGCGTTCATAAGTTGCTAAGTTTTATTCGGATCGGGTGGTTTTATTCGGATAACATGTTTTATTCGAATCGTTTTTCTGAGTGTGAATGGGGTCTAGTTCCACCCAAAAACTAACCACTCCAAAATCACCCTAGTGCAAAATGGATTTTCAGTGAAATGCAATAAACGTTGTAAATATTATACCTGCTGTTGTTGCTGATGTTGAATGTGACGATCCTGACCCTGATGACGCCATATGACGTTTTCTGTTCCCTCCCTTTTTATTGGGCTCTGAGTCTGGGCCAGACGAGGAAGACGTGGATTTTGCTCTAGTAATTCTATGTCCATCAACTCGACCGCTTGTGACTGTTTTGGTGCTTGTGGTCTCTCGCTTCCTTGTAATTTTGGTTCTGGCCATCTTTGTCTACTGACGAGCTAAAATCGACCTGAAAGTTAGGCAAAATACGATACATCTGTGACAAGTGAAAGGTAGAAACAGCAATCACGTGAGTAAAAAGGTATAAATTAAGCAGGAAAGTCGAAGCGCAAACGTACGTGATTTCTTGAACTGTCGACAGTCGAAGAGATAAATTTCTGACCTCTGGTTCTGTCTTCAAATCGACCGCCAACTTCCGGGATGTTACCCAGAATGCCATCCAAAGTTGGATATACCACTAGGGATTTCAAGGGGTGTCTAAAATAGAATTGAAGAATTCTTTTCAGTATCATATACTATATCACATAGTATTCTACGTTGTTGTATTATAAAAGCTTATTATAGTTAGAAGATAAGATAGTTAACTAGATATCTTATGCACAAGCTGGTATCAAACAGGACCTATTGCAAGCCCCTTTACCAAGTGGTACAGCCCGACTGAAAATTTGGCGCGAAGTCGCAAAGATGGCTGACGGAGAAGGCGACATGGAGGTGGACACTCCTCAAACTAACAAAGAGGCGCCGAAGAAAGACAGTAGCAAAGTTGACAAGGCAAAACCTGGCACCTCTGGTACATCCTCTGGATATGAGCTACCTTGGTAAGGCTTATTCTCGTAACCTGTGTCTTGAATCGTCTGTTGTGTATGCCCCCCTCCCCCATATTTTTGTGATGAAGTCCTACCTTGATACCTTCAAGATGTCTAGGTAAAGTAGGCGAAATCTTTTGATTAAGGAGGTGATTTGCTACTATGCATGTAAGTTTTACCAAGGAAGTTATATAAGATGTAACTGATACCATTTTCATGTCTGCTTAGATAAAAGAACAGTTATCTGCAAGGAAATTTTTACACGGGCACATTTTGCAGTTTGAACATCACTACAGTCCTTTTTCAATGAGGCACATTTGTCCGATTGTTTTTTAGCCTCCTTGGTCCTATCAAGGAGGTTCTGATTTGTGCATCATGTTAAGAGGAGTGCAACAGTAACATTACGTGAACTAAGACGTAAAGTTAAACTTGGAATGTCTTGGATAATTTAAAACAAAATTTTTGATGTTGTCTTCTCCAGGGTAGAAAAGTACCGTCCCGTGAAGCTGTGTGACGTGGTGGGGAATGAGGACACCGTCAGCAGACTAGAAGTCTTCTCTCAACAGGGCAACATGCCCAACATTATCATAGCGGTAAGTATCATAATGTCATAATTTGAATATATAATTCATGTAAATGTCTCCCCAAGTCACAGATATTATGCTCAAACTAAGCTAAAGTGAGGACTTTCTTATGATTCCAGGTTCATCAAGGAAAGCTCCTTGGCCTCGGCCCAACTACAATGTATTACTATTAGCATAAAATGCATTCACCCTAGAGTAATGCTACAGTGTGTGATTTGTTAATGCTTTCTCCAGGGCTCTCCTGGTATAGGAAAGACCACCAGTATCCTGTGTTTGGCCAGGACCCTGCTTGGACCTGCTTATAAAGATGCCGTACTGGAACTGAATGCCTCGAATGACAGGTAACAACATGTTAAAGCAAAAACCAACAGACTTGATAATCTCCAGGCAGATTTACCAGTGGCATTAGATAGCATCAAAGCTGGCTTAGGAGTACAGCTGGCCAAAGGGAATCATCAATAACTGGGAAGGTTGCCAAAAATCTTATGCTACCATAGAATCTGCTTGGAGATTTGGCTTAGATTTATTGAGATCTCAATGTAAGATTATAGTCTTACAGTTGTAGTCATGAAGATGCCATGAAAGGTACCAGGGTAGCATGCCAATACATATATACTTGGCAATTGGGTAGAATACAGGTTTTATTTTATCAGGAATTCTTGTGAACTTCGTATTATGAATTACATCACATGTTGCTAAAACCTGATATTAAGTTTCTGTTTTCCGTCACCTACACATTGTTTTATGTTTTTCTCCAGAGGAATTGACGTAGTGAGGAACAAAATCAAGATGTTTGCCCAGCAGAAGGTCACTCTTCCCAAGGGGAGGCACAAAATCATTATCCTAGATGAGGCAGACAGGTAAGTTAAACACAATTTATCTGAGTTTGTTTGGACTTTTCTTTATTCATAACAAGCTGAAATCGGTCTGCTGATGATTAGGTCTGCTAAAAGATTATAAGAAGGGAAGTATGGGTCAGACAAAATGTAATGTTACAGGCTATGTTGTATAACTACATACAGAGTATCAGAAAAACATGTATAAAAAAAATGTGTATAAGAGGGTGAAAATTTTTGTCTGTAAAGAGTTTCAACTTCCAACACAGTGTTCCAGTATTAATGTGCACTGAGACACCTTTGGTATGATAATGGTTTTACAGAAACAGACTTTGGCCTGTTATTTGATCATGAAGGTTTGGGTATGTGCAGTATGGATACTGTCATCAGTCTGCTGCACATACAATGCACCTAATTATGAGTAATATGTTGATTTCTTATATTGACTGACTCTTGTTTCAAATCAAACTTACTCCCACAGTATGACAGATGGAGCCCAGCAGGCCCTGAGAAGAACCATGGAGATCTATTCCAAAACCACCCGCTTTGCCCTGGCCTGTAACGCTTCAGATAAGATCATAGGTGAGAACCTCTGGCACTCTTCCTTAGGGCTGTGCACCTGAAATTGGTAACCACTATCCCACTATTGTTTTAGTTTTAGTACTGGCACAGTTACAGATATGTACACTACTTTTAGATCTGGACCTGTATCTAAACAATATTAGGGCATGTTGAATCGAGTTTGTGGATGACATCATTTTTAGGGTACCGGTTCCCAGAAGATGTCATCCATATCATCGAATCTACATAGCCTTGCAGGTATATTTACAGTTACAGTGTACCTGAAGACAGCTGTGGTCAAGATGAATTAGTGGTAAGAATACAAGAACCTGTTGTAAACGAACAGACTGGTTGTAGCTCAGTAAATGCCATATTCATGTCTTTTCCCTCCATGTTGTACCCCAGAGGCCATCCAGTCGCGCTGTGCAGTGCTGAGGTACAGTAAGCTGACTGATAACCAGATCCTGGAGAGACTGTTGTACGTGTGTGAGAAGGAGAACGTAGAACACACAGACGATGGGCTGGAGGCTGTCATATTCACAGCTCAGGGGGACATGAGACAGGTACATAATTATGTAGGAGGAGGTCTGAACGCCACCTTAACTCGCCCACACACTACAGATGGTGGTAGCGGTGGGATCTGATCCTCACACATACATTACTGAAGTATTTATATTGTTAAGCTAGCTGATCATGATGAAATGATTGCCCTTCAACATAACACATCAGCTTTGTCTATGCATGACATTGAAGTATATAAAGTCTCTTCTTTTTTTAAAAGTATGATTGATTTTTTTTTATTCCTGGTACTTTTGATTTTAATGTGGAGATGTTTGTAGTGTTGCTTTTGCAAGTGGTGATGATATACAACAGACAAAGTAGTTCAGAACACTGTAGACATCATGTCTTATTATTGATGTGTTATTTCTGTTTTTAAGGTTTTTCCTTCAGTATGTTAACAGTTTCACCTGAATATTGTATCTGTTACTCCATCCAGGCACTGAACAACTTACAGTCTACATGGTCAGGCTTTGGATATGTCAACAGTGAGAATGTGTTTAAGGTTAGAATCTTCTGTCCTACTTCTCATTCATTGGCTCCAGACAGTTTTTATGCTGAAACCACATTTACAGGGTTCTATCATCATATCTTTTATGTATCTTTTATGTATTGGCATTTGGGGATACATGTATATTTGACTGTGGTATTTTCTCATGTTGAGACTATGTTTGTATTATGAATCTTGCAACTCAGCCTCTTGACTACCAAAAGTTCCAAATATGAAAAAAGTCTAAATCTCATTACAATTTTGTAGTTTGATTTCCTAAAGCTACTTTTGCAACATGTTATTTGGAACCAAGAAAAGCTGCTAGGAGCCATGTCCTCCTGGCATTAAAAGCTGTCTGCTAGTCTAATATCACTATCGTAGCATGTTCAGAACATAAGATACCAAAACCAGAAATTCCCCTGCAGTACCAGAGAAGTCTGCTGGGAGGCCGTAACATACTCTTTGTTATGTTGACATTTTGTCCACATACCATCATAATAATCCATATCTAGCTTCTGAGTGTGTTAAACCACAAACAAACAAACAATACGTCTCAACTCTACTGAATGAATTACAGTCTTGGCATCTTTTGAAGAGATAATGAAATGTTGAAATACCCGCAGGTTTGTGACGAGCCCCACCCACTCCTGGTGAAAGAGATGCTGGGCCACTGTGTGGACGCCAACATTGACGAAGCCTACAAGATCCTCAAACACCTGTGGAAGATGGGCTACTCACCTGAAGACATCATCGGCAACATCTTCCGAGTGTGCAAGACTTACCAGATGCACGAGTACCTTAAGTTGGAGTTTATTAAGGTAGGTAGTATTAATGTACATCCAGGTTTGAAGTGTAATGGGTTCATGAAAGTCTAGACCTTTAATTGCCAACTTTGAAACTAATGATCAGTTGGAACCTTGAGCCAGCTAATAAGGCTTTCCATACTGTGGATTCATTTTTGTTTGCAGCAAATTTCATGAAAAGTGAAAGTCAAAGGTATGGGATATTTTTAAGTTTGCTGTTTAAATGTGGTGAGGCAAAGGGAAAAAATGTTTTTTCCTGTTTCCCAGCCTACCCTAGAAAAACCTGTTGACCCTACTCTATTTTGGGGGTTGGCAGTAAAGTCACATAGTTCCCAGTTAGAATTTTTACTCAGCCTGCCTCCTATTCAAGTAAAAAAGTGAAGGATAAATGTATCCATAGATTTGTAATCATCATGCACAAAATTTAAGTTTGACATTGAAAGTATAAGGATCCTCATGCATTCCAGTTTTGATAACCTGTATTTTATCACTAGAGTTTTGGTCAGAGTCTAAAAAAACAAAGAATTAAAAAAAAACCTACCTACCTGCCCTATTTTTTCAGGATGGAAACAGGAAAAACTACATTTTTTCCTAGGCCTAAGTTTACAGTGAGTTGTCCCACTGGAAACTCAGAAATACTACCAGATTTCCAATGCATGCCTTACCTCCCCACACAGGAGATTGGTTACACCCACATGAGGATAGTCCAAGGAGTGGACTCCCTCCTGCAGCTCTCGGGACTCCTGGCTCGACTGTGTCTGAAGAGTGTGCCTCCCGAAGACATACCAACATAGGAACTTCATACACACAACAGTTAGAACAGTTCATGGGTTGATAGAGAGGAGACTCAAAATATATAGCCTTCTGATAGGGAAGAACATATAACTTGTGAAGAAAGGGAATTCATACATTCAGCATACAACAAGTATAAAAGTTCATGAGTTGATATAGAGGTACTCAAAATATGTAGCTTTCTGATATGGAAGAATGTATATCCTGCCTTATTTCCAAGCAGATCTTGCATGGCATAAGATAGTATCATAAGCTGGGGAAGGAGTTTAGCCGGCAGAGAAAATAATTGGCCCGCTTGGAGATTATATCCTGCCAACATAGGAACTTCATACACACAGCAGTTATAACAGCTCATGACTATACTGAAAATGTGTGCCCTTGTGTTATTCGAGAATGCGTAACTGTACAGCATAGGAACAGTTATAACAGCTTAAGGGTATATGTAGCTACTTAAGATATTTGCCCTTCTTATATGGAAGTTGTGATTGTGCAGAAATCTAGAAAGACTGAAAATAAAAAATCTGTACCTACCCTTTGGTATTTGTAGACATTGTTTTCTGCTATTATTGTCAGGCAGTGTTGCCTATAAACTTGAGACATCAACATGTCTTAAAAGCCTACTAATTTTTCTACATTTGGCATGTGCATTAAATGTTTTGGTGCTCAAAAGTAATGGAACTGCCACATTCACCACTCTACCCAGACATATACATGCCAATATTGCCCATAAACTTATGACATCAAAATTTGTTTTAAAGGCCTCATAAGTTTCCCCCATTTGGCATGGTCCTTAAATATTTTGATGCTCTAACGTGATGGAATTGCCACATTCACCACTCTACTCTGACATATACATGCCAGTATTGCCTATAAACTTATGACATCAAAATTTGAGTTAAAGGCCTCATACTTTTCCTACATTTGGCATGTTTCTTAAATGTTTTGATGCTCAAATGTAATGGAATTGCCACATTCACCACTCTACTCTGACATATACATAATTTAAGCCACAGGAATAAATGCCAACTTGTTCCTTCCATTACTCCCTAGTTTATGATGATTACTCTCACTTATGCATCATTCTGAGTTCATCTGTTTTGAAAAATGTTGCAGATATTTCATGGCCAAATGTCAGCAATGCATGTTATCGTTTCTGGTCACAGATTCAGCTGGTTTAAGAAAAGACACTAAACAAATTTTAAGCCTTCCTCACTAAAATGGAACACTCTGCTTTCATGTGGAGTTTGAAAAGAATGAATGCAAATAATGATCATCATGTTCTCTATGCAGCATGATACGATTTATGATGCAATGTAGATCAACATTTATGAACCCCAGTCTTCTGTTATTAAATAATCAAGCAACACAATTAGATTTTACCACTTAGAATTATTAATGTTTTAATAAGTATGCCAGCATGAGATGAATGGTAGGTGTAACATACATACATCATCTGAGGCTTAGCTAAAAGTTAAGGTATCCTGCTTTTGAAAATGTTGTTTCCTCATTGCTTTCATTAACTTTTTCTTTCTCAAAATGTGACATTGTCTGGTGTTTTAGAATAGAAAATAACCCTAAATGTTCGTCCACAACATTACGTGTACTTTGACTTTCCAAAGAGGTGCATGTGTGCGAACCTTTTTTCGTCAGTTTACAAGACCACAAACCAGATATTCTAATTGTAGTTCGACAAATGTTTCAGCGCAAATACCACCTGCGCCCATTATAACGCCTTTTGAACACGTCGCGTTCTGTTAAAACGAGTTCCACTGGGCCCAATCTCAGCTCCCTGTATGACGTCGTAAAGCTCTAAAAGCAGGAAGTCTGAATGTTTTCATCCAGCCGGACGGGTATAAGTACTGCTGCCGACTATTTGAAACCTTAACACGAGCGTCTTGCTGGAGAGGAAACGTTCAGCGATGTCCTCTATGTCAGCTGTCATGATGCTACTCGGTGGTCTCGTTGTGTTGAACGTTGTCTGCGTTGTTTCGGCAATGTCGGAGGTGGACCAGAAGAGTCCAGGCCCGCAGGTAAGAAAATACGTTTTCTTAAAGATTGTCTTTAAGATTTTCGTGGATGTACGTACAACAGTAGCAGTATCGGATGGTTGAGAGGAACAGATACTGAATTAGAAACCAATAGCAGGTGTAACTAAAGTATAGCTTGAGAGACAAACTACAAGTACAATGCTATCGGTATGTTCAACACTGCGTAACGGAGTGCCCCTCCACGAATTAAATGGTTATATGAAACTACGTCGTATCCATCTGTCATTTGCAAGTGCGGAATCAGCTGCTTCGGGGGTGAGTTGCCAAAAAACGTATCACGGTTATTTGGCACGGCAAACCGTCTATACGTTTATATGCCTTATCAAATGAATCGTGGCTGAGTTACAGAAAGTTTGTCACTATTTAGCTCCGTCCGAAACTCTTGTGACTTTAAGACATTCTACAGCTTGAACAACCGGATAATTTCATACATTTGTCATTTTCGGTGCAATACGAATGTTCAACCCCGTGGTGTCGTTATCGCAGCAGTCGACAGAAACACACTCAGCAGTCAAAGGTGGCGGAAACATCATTATGACGTTGACTACGTGGGGTCCTTGCCCTCTATTAGCTGCCCCCATTAGTGCCCAATCAAGCTTATCAGGCATCTTACACCCCTATTTAGATCATGTGGCCATCTGTCAATCTCATGAGTTTTACACCATAGAATAGCCCCCACGCAAAGGTACAGATGAATATGTCTGTATGAATGTACTTCAGTGTCACTATCCTTTCCGACTTCAATATCAGATCCAACCTGCTGTGCACATGTCACGTTTCCCTTACATGGACGGTAACAAGCATTACATGGTTTCAATATGTAAAGCCTTAAATCTACATCTACTGTTACAGTATTAGATCAACCCTACTATATAGCTAGTCGTATTATACAATATATTCCACTTTGTCTTACTATGCATTGTACCCGTTGCAATTGTTGCGAAGTAAACTTTGACTTGGCTTGACTCGGTTTTAAAACGAAATCCGCAACTCCCTCTCCTGCACTTTGCTGATAGCAAAGTCGTGTGGAACTCTTTCAAGTAAATGACTTCTCGGAATAAAAGACTTGTAAACTAAGACTTGCCTTCGGTGCTGAAAGGTACTTATCTCATATGTGCACATGCAATCCACGTATCTTTCATGTAACTATTCTGTAGTAGTAGTATGAACATCAAAGTCACAAATCGTGTGTCTCCACAGACATATTTTACAAGTCTGGAGATTGTATGTTGTATAATCCCGTCTTTGCCGCCTACAAGGTACAGAAGTAATGTGTTACGCCATGACGGTTAACTCAAAAGTGGACACTACCAGATGAAACGAAAGATAGGGAAAAAGTTACATAGACAATAAGACCTAGTTTCTGTCGCTACTTTTTGCTACGGTTATCAAAATTTCTTGCCCTACAAATCTTAAGCAAAGAATTTAGTATTAAAGAAAGGGCAGGCTATATAACGGCTGTTCTTGTATCCCAAACAGGAGTGTCTGAAGGAAGGTAAGCAGTGCGGTCTGTACTTCCACCATGGTGAAGTCATCAGCCCCACCTGCTGCAAGCCGCTGGTGTGTGGGTACCAGGACTGGGAGTACTACTGTCTCAGACCGTAAGTAATACATAGTTTTTTTCACACACAGTACATGCGGATATCGTAATTCATAGGTTATTTCCACCTACGAGCATTTTTCTGATAGGTACCGGGGCCATTTGATGCTACGCAGTGGGACAAACAAACTCCAACATTCTTGGAGTATGATTATGGAAATATTACCTAGCGCGGAAAGATTGTTACCGATTTATGATAATAACTGGTTACTACCAACTGTCCGTTCGGCCCTAAAGCGATGCTAGAAGGGCTCTTAACATTTGCTACTGTTCGGACAAATTCTCCACTGCTTGTGAACATGTCTACCCTTTCATCTCCCCAGTTTACCACTAGGATGTTTCCTAAGCTGTCTGTACAGATTCCTGCGAGTGAAGACATTTGGTTCTTGCGTATATCAGAGGCTTTGAATTTGAAAAGCGGACGGCCATCACTGCTGTACACCCTTACAGTGGTCTGTAGTGGAACGACGATATTCCCTGTGTTACTAACTGTGAAGTATCCAAGCCCGTGTTCATTATTCAATTTGAAAGTTTTGTACACAGAGCCGAATTTTGGTCGAATTTTGAATATGTCGTCATCCAAATTCAGAACGATGTCGTTGTTTCGTGTGTCCACCGCAATGGCTGGATTAAATGCAGCTACCTTGACCCCGATTTTGGCCATTGGCAAGCCTTCTCTACTGTACTGCACTACCTGTACATAGTCTATCATTCCTACTACCCACAGAAAGCCTTTTCCGTCAAAGGCAAGATCGTTAGCCGCCATGACGTCATTGATACCCGGTACTGCAGTTTTAAAGAGGCGAAGAAAAACGCCGTTCATGTTAAAGACTTGGACACGTCCCTCATTGGACACGCCCATGCATGTAAAGCTGCAGGAATCAGTGACAAATATCTCATTGTCAGCAGACACGGCAACTTTTGCCGGGTTGAATCCCTCCTTTCGGATGGTGATCTCCGACTTAACGTTGTCACCAACACTTTCTGCTGTCAGGAGATAAAGATACAAGACAGTTTGGATTTGTTATTTCTATGAATATTTTGTGAGCAATGCCTTGCAAAAATACAAAGCATTAAGTATTTTTATAATTTCGAATGTCAACTGCGGAATGAAGCGGGGATGCAAAATGCAACACACGGATCTCCAAAGGACACATCTCTAAGGAAATTCGTCTTTCCTAGAAGGAGGCCATCCGCAAACCCGTACACTTAAATCTATCTGAGAGAGTTCATCATCCTTTCAACTTTGCAATCTGGGTTGCCAAACTAAATGGTTATTAACGTTATATCACGCATCTTGAGTTTGAATGATTGGCCATGGTATCTAACGATACACAGATTATAACATGCATATTCACCAAACACTAAAGATAATCCTGTCACAGTGAAATATGTCAAGTAAAAGAAACAAGACATTAAAAAGGAATTTATCACTTTCAGCTGTGGATAATGAAAAACTTCAATCAGTCAATTCATTATATGTCTATTTTTTTGTAAAAAAGAAACAAATCAACATATTGTATATGGATTTTTCAATACTCGTATATTACACCCACACACAGTTACTAGTATTAGATTCAATCTGCTTGGGTTTTACAGGACCTTCATTTTCTTGACGAGCCCGTACCTGTGTGGATTGATGATGCCGTTGTAACAACACCATTGGTGCTCACTCTCGTTACTGGTGCACTTGTGTAGAGGGACATCGCCGTTTGGTGGGAGGGTGTCATCGGCATTGTTGTTTGTGGTGCTGTATAAGTTATAACATGGGGTTGGTGACAACCAAGGAGCTTTTATCAGATAAAAGCTCCTTGTGACAACAAAGAAGTCATATAGAAACGTCCTTGTTGAAAATGTGCATGGGGTCGTCGGCACTTTTTTTGTTCATGAACAAATAACATAACAAGGACAATGCGGCGCTGCACTCTTATTCTAACAGCGCCACATAACAAGCCCAACTAATAGATACCAATGCACGAAAGTCCCACCACCCCAAGACATAATTATGATTATAGATTATGTAGAAAAAGGACGACTTCCATATTTGATTGATGATAGAAATGTCACCGTCAATCTAAAAGCGCTTGGTGTCCTCAGTGTAAGTTTGAGTGAGTTCTTTTTAAGTTGTACACAGAAGGCAATGTTGTTAACCTTTCAACTTGCAGTGTATATTTTTTTCTGGGAAGGCACAACTTACACCAATTTGTCACTTGATAGTTGGAATCATCACAACATTGGTGGTGGTCAGGGAGGTAGAACCCCTGCATCTTACCCTACCTATTTTGGCATTAAGTGAATTACCTTTTTCGCTGTAGACCGTTGATGGCAGTGTGGAACTCCGGACTGAGCTGTGCAGAGTCTCTACCTGTAATAGAATGATCTTAGAAAGTGTACTTCTGAATCCTAAGCTTACTTTATGCTTGTCATACCGTGGGGTTTCATAATAAAACGAAACTTACGTAAAACTGGACATTTATACTTATTTTTGTGCAATGGAAATATAATAGAAATCGGCATTATTCCAATTGGCTTTTTGTCTGATGATTTTGATATACTACAAAGTAATTTCGAAAGGAATTTAACAGAAATGTGTTCAGTAAGCATCTGTTTAAGTAGTTCACTTCCCTAACTGTTTTTCATGTTTTTATTTATTCATTTATCAGTCTTGTAACGTAGTCCCTTCCGTTTTTAATAAAAACTGATTTCAATTGTATGTCTTCAAATACATCTGTAACATTACATGTATCTATTCTTATAAGTATCACTGACGTCACACGAGAGCTCACCATGGATGTTGACACAAGATCTGCCACTTTAGTCGACCCTGACATGTCATCGGCTGGGTCACCCGGGGTAAACGCTGATGTCGGCTGTTTACAAAATAATATGTACTCAGGACAACGACCAATGATACAACATAGATGCAACTGTTGTCAACTGTACCTAGAAAATATGCCATTAGATATTTCTACATTTGGTAATGCAAATAAAGCTCTACGCAATCGTCACAATGTTATAATGGGGTGCATTTTAGGTACTTGTGCTGAAGAGGAATATGACACGTTAGGAAAAAAGTTGCCGGCTTGCCTTTTGAACTTCCGGATAGTCGGTAAAATATAACCCGGCAAATATACCACAGATAACAAACATAACCACACAGGCTGCAGTGGTCGTCAGCCGCCGACAGTTTACGTTACACCAGCCTAAAATGATACATAATAACAAACAGATCATGAAAACAATGGAGAAAAAAGTAATATTGTGAAGGGTACATTACATTGGAATCAAATAAAAGTCCACCCTGGATCTTGAACGGGAACCTAGATGTTGTTCGCTGCTGTATCTCACGATCCCTTTGCTGCATTCGTATGGACTTTGACATGCCGTATGTAATCTCCGAGCAGATCCTTCGGATGGTAGTTTCTTATCAAATATGCAAATCAGATCTTCCTTTGCGAAATTGATATTGATCAATAGTCCTATTTATTTCCTCATTACTTATCAAAACTAGCTCCTGTTTCATCAATTTGTCACAAGCCGCTGAGACAACACACACGCACACACAAATAATGCAAATTAGGGACTCATTTACATAATTTATGACCAAATGCCACAATAGCCTTATTTGCTAAAATGACACTTTTGGGTTTTTTCTGGGGCTGTGCCTTTGCAGCTATAAATCAATATCCTTGACATGGATTCGTCTAGATTTGCCTCTGGTCCCCTTAGCCACACCACAAACACCACAATTACTTAATGGGTGGAGGATTGTGTGCTACAGACCCTTTTTTATCGCCACGCGATCTAAATAAAAAGTTTTCCTATGTCCTACAGAAGCACAAAAAATTGCATTAGTTTTCCACATCTTTTAGATAAATCGCACACAAATGGCACACCTCCCGTCAACCAAAGATGCGGAGAAGAAAACAAAGCACGGGAAACAAGAGTTAAGAGACCTCATATCTCCATCAAATATTCTGATTATGCAAATGAATTTCACATTTTATAATCTACCCTTGGTTTTATACACTTTTAACTAACTTACACCAGTCACAATGTTGACAATCCAATCATCAACATTTTTGCACTTCATCATGCAACAACATCTTCATTTTTAATGGAGATACCCAAAAGGAAGGAAATCATGTCTATTGAGTGCCTTATTCAGAAAGAAATTAATCATATCAATATTGATTTTAAATTGTATATGTTGCATTGTATATATTTCACATTATCTTCTTTATAATTAACTCAAAATTGACAAGAAATAGCGATTATGGATTGCATTCTTCTCTCTTCAATGTACAGAAGTATTGACCTTACCGTAAGCTTCGTTTAGGTGAACGTTAGGCGCGTACATCGGGTTCGCGCCCAGGGCGTTCCGCATGGAAGTCGGGTCAGCTATGACTGTCGGATTGGATTGAAGATTAGTCGGGAGATATCGTGCGTTGCTGTCATTTCCGACATCATTCTCGGGTGAGTTACAAGCTGACAAGTCGGCCGCGGTATCATTGTTGCTGTTGGCATTATTGTTTGTTTTCATAGAGGTACTCAAAGTTCCAGCCTCTCCTGAACCTGCCCTTATAATATACGCTGCGTCATAATGAGACATGTATGCAACAGCATATGGTTGAATGTTATCTTCTGGGGTCGTACTTTCTGTTTTATTCCTCTCAGCTGCATCATTGCGTTCGGCTGACGGCATGTTATTTGCACCGTCTTCCTGATATCTTACAGCGTACGGCTTGATGTAGGATGTAGTGCGGACGTTTGGCTTGTGCGGTGGATTTTGGGTGACAGAGGAAACAGCAGGTGCTTCAACATTGGCATCCCCGGCATCTCTATGATGTATCTGTCTGTCCGCAGCTGAAACGGTACTTGTTGTGGTTGAATCATTGCAATAAACGTGGGCTGATCTGTGGGCAGGTTCAGGGTCAACTTTTGACTCGTTCAGCACATCGGAAAAACTGGCAGCTATATCCGCTGTTTCGATGTTCGTGCCTACAGTATCACTTGTTGTTGGCAAATCATTGGAAACCTCGACATTTTCCTGACATTTGCCATCACGGTAAGGTTCAGGAGGGATGTCTGACCCGTACATTTCATTCGGGTCGCAGACGTTTTTCTGGTATTTCGAATTGGCGTATTGGACGTTTCGGGCGTACATCGCCGGATTAGGGTCCGCGATTTTTGTACAATTCTTATTGAGGGGCGCAAAGGACATGTGATAAGAGTTTGGAGCATCCTCTTTGCACTTTGAATGTCGCTCGAGTGGACTTGAAGTACATTGAATGTCACCCATGTCATTGTTATCCCTAACAGGGGCTGGATAACCATCTTCTCTGTCTGACACGTCACATTCTGTGATTTCCTCTTCCTGACCTGTCATAGAAACCGCCATGTCATCTCGACAATTGTCTGCGTATGATTCTAGCTGAACGTCGACAACAGTGGTCTGTTTAAGAAATGTCTGTCGCTGTTGTTCTTCGCCAGCAGCAATATCCATGCCACCATCGTCATGTTCCGTACAGATGTATCGTTTAGCGACGCTGGAATCGCCATCATTGTCAACTTGTCCGATGATAGTTTCCATAGTTTCAGCACCCGAACTTGGTTGAGTAACACCGGTTTTCAGGTACTCATTCGTGGCAGGGTTAGATGCGGAGTCGGGTTGGAGTCTGTCATCCATGGCTCCTACTGCTGGTTATGATAAAGAGATTGTATGTCTTGGAGGTATATAGCAGCTTGTATTGTTTCAGCAGACAATCTGTCCTGTTTGGTTTGTGCCAGCCGCTGTTGAAAGACTATTGCCTCTACTAGACTTGTCTTGTCTTTTGCACCCACAGATCAGTTGTTTATGTTCCGTTGTGTGCTTTTTTTGTGCCTTTGTTTTCCCTATGTTTGTATGGCACTAGCACCTGTTACTAACAAACATGCGCACTGCTATTAATCCCCGTAAGGGGGCTAAGCAGTAGAAAAGAAAGAAGAAAGAAAGAGCTAGCCTTTGCACGGTTTAAGCATTGATTGATATGGATTAGACTTTGCAGTGACTTAAGATATTTTACTGATTACATTTGCGTAACAATACTAGTGGGATATAGCCCATCTCCTTTGTAGTTTTGATCCCTTGAATTGAAGTAAAAAAAGTCTATAGGATCGATACCAACGTAAATCCAGGCATATCCATATAAACCGGTTGTCTACTACAAATATTAGGCTTTGTTCAGTATCCGTAATGTGTATTTCCATTTCACCACTTCTCTGGTCTTCTTATACTTCATTGGCGTACACGATCTTCAACTAAATCGCTACTAAACGTTCCACAGGTGAAAAAGACATCCTTTGAAGCACAAAATCCTATACTTCAAACACTGATGAAAGTTTTAGCATAGATTTGTCCTTTACTCCAGGGTTGCCCGAAAGAAAGATTTAAAGACCGTGTTTGTTTCAACTGTTTAAGGTTTTGACGACAAAGGAGCTGTAGACATGAGCGTCTGTCACATCTCCAAATCCCGGATTTCCCGTTAGGCCACAGCAAGTAGATTTTATGGATGACATCCTCTGCAGACTGCAAAAATAGTTCGATAGGGCGAAAAAAAAACAAGATTGGTAAAAAAAAACAAGATGGCTACATTTTCAAAAATAGGCACCATAAAGTTGTGATGACTGTTGTAAAAAGAATTAAAGGGGAAAAACATGGTATCAGAGCCAACAAGGCATTTATTCTTGTATTTAATATATGTACAGGTGTGGTAAAAGTGACACTAGTGGGGTAGACTGGCATCACCAACAAAGTTGGTAACCATACTCATAGCTTCCACATTGGTGACACTTTTACAACTATCCAATAGGTTTCATTTCTACAACTACAGTCCTTGGTTCGTCGCAAGTGTCACTTCTACAAGTACAATTATTAGGCTACAACACAACATATTTGTTCATTTTGCTACTTTGTCCCTGCAGAAGAAAGAAATTCTTGTTTTTTTTTCTGAAACCAGGCGAAAATTAATGCGCGCGCTGATGTCATCCATAAAATTTACTTGCTGTGGCCTTACGTTGAGCAAAACAGCTAAGATTTGTCCAAAAATGTAAACCGCATCATTCAGTTTCCTAGACATCTACAACATATTTCTTTTCGAGACGTATGATCAGAGATGAGACATGTGGGTTGGCAAATATGTAGTGCATGTGTAATAAATATTGATCGCATTAGCTAGACAGAAAACACAGAAAATTTCAATGTTTACATTGGATTTTTACAGCTGCTGTTTTTCTTGTACGTTTTGCTTGTAACGCCATGCTTGTTGGTCGAACCTGGAATAATCAGTACTGTATTTTTTTTTTAATTTGACCTTAAGAGAATGTATTGAATATTTGTTGTCATGTCCGTATGTAGGTGAACTGCAGGAATTTCTGTACAATGAATTTCCGACTTGCTAACAAGATAGCCTCTTATCAGCTGTATTTCAGACGACAAATGCATATATTGGGTTCTGCGGCATTGTATGAAACCAATAATAACCAAAGTTTATGTTTTGGCCGTTGTTTTTGCTTACATCTGTGTTCCCGATATTGCAGGGAGGAGTTTCTCAGAGGTGCGCTGTTCGGCAAACGGGAGGCGCCTTAAACCACGCCTAAAGTCTCTCAGAGTTCCACTGGCCAATGGCGAAGTTTGAAGAAATATGGCCAGGACGGAAATCATTATTCTAGATTAGGCACTAAGACATAGTAAATAACAAATCTTCATGATAAGATATGCTAGGAAGTAGTAATAGATGAAAAATCAAGGAGAAAAGAATTCATCATTTTATTAAAAATGTGCAAAAGTAGATATCTAGCACCAGTAATAAAAGTTGTTCCCCGAGCGAGCCACAGTAGATTGCATGAACCATTGAGAGCAATATGGCGTGGTACTGTATTGTGTGCAAGAAATATTGTTACGTTCTGTCTGTAGGATATACCGTTTAAGTTTAACATGGACTAGTAACTACTTAAAAAACTCTTCTTAAGATAGTACGCTGACCTATGCTACAAAATGTTTACTACTACTACGACATCTTTCTTCTATTATTAAGGCTTAATCGAAATTTCATATTGAAATATAACTAACTGCGAATCTATCAATTTACTAAGCCATTATTTTCTTATCATGGCAAACTTTCAACACTGTCAGACACTACTTTCTACAAGATCAATTACCAGTGTCTCCCAATGTATCAAAAGTGATTTTCAAAGAGAAAGAAGAAGTGGTTCCCGAACAATCGTTGTTGTTGTTGTTGTCTGATGTTACAACTCCTCGTGGTTGAGGGGCATACCGGCCACGATAACCACTGCTGACAGCCTGTTGCCAAACTTGCCGTCCACTTGGGTCACTGGAAACAAAATTAACACAAATTATGCATTTTTACCCACGCATTATTTTGCAAGAGATATAAAGTGGAGCAGAAAAAGACACGTTTCTCTCTACAACAAGTAGGTTGTGAGAATGATTCATACCTTTATCTAACTCGTTGACATCACAAAAACGTAAAAGTTAGTGTCCATGTCCGGTATGTTCGTTACTTTTCAAACATTCAAATACTCACCTTCCAGGTTATCCTCATCAACACTGTACTCCTCCTCGGCCAACTTGTTGTCAGGGTCTCTCTGTGAAAGGAAGACAGATTCACAGTGTATAACGGATGCCGATGAATTGTCTGTAGTTGACCGTAGATGCCTTCGAATGTCAGTGGATACCTTTTTTTTTATTTCGAACGTTCAAGCCATACCTTCCAGTTGAGGGGACAATTTTGAACATCAGTTGTTAGCCTCCTTCACCACCTATCTCTCTGTTGGCATTGGAGTAAGTTGTTCGCATGCAATTTTCTCGCGAATCGCTTTCCCCGCTTTAACCACATACACAAACAACTTACGCCAATGCGCACAGAGAGGCCGGTGAAGTAGGCTAACGACTTGTATCCTGTTGGCGTCCAAACTGATACAAGAGAAAATGTCATACAATTCTGCCAATGATCATTAAATGTCGCCTCTTAGCCCACGAGCTCGTTCAGTCGTTTAGTTCGGTGTAGCAGACATGCTCAAAAAGAGCTACCCTGATGTAAAGCTAAACGTTTTTACAATTATAAAAGAAATGAATGGTTTCTCCACAAAAATATTTAGTGGTGCCTCTAACTGATCGTTCCGATACTTACATAGACCTCTGTGTACCCATAGCGGGTGGCGCTACCCTTGATCTTCAAGTGGAACTTCTGGAACGCCACCTCAGACGTCAGGCCTTGCCTGGAAATAACAAGTGGCGTGAATCCAAATTCAATGCTTTGGCTTGAATTACAAAACATGCAAAATAGCGGCTAATCGGTTTACTGTTTAAAATGGCTTACTGTTTAATCGTGTCATTTTTTAAGTGTTTACAAATGTGTTGGAAAACATAAAACATCTTTCATTCTATATTTCTACAAATTTCCAAAATGTTTTCTTAAACTTCTGTAGTGAGGTTGGTCAGTGTTTCTTAAGTATCATAACCTTTAGAATGACTCCGCAGGCAGTTATCACTTTTGACTTTACTGCCACCAGTAAGTGTTGTTGAAACTTAACAGTCTTTAACATGTATGCACAGGCGGGACACGAGCAGTGTAAAATGTATCTCTTGTGTGTAGGTATAAAAGGGCCACTTTTTTTCCGTACAGTTTATCTTCCCTATTGTAACTTACGCCATTTGAACCGTTTGGGGATCGCTATTGAAGCCAGTACAAAACATTCATACAATGTTTGCGGCCCTTATACAAAGCTTTCTTTTTCCTCGAGTTTTTCACATGGACTAAACTACGGTACCAACGAGAGCTGAGCATTTTTGTTACTTTTTCTGTAATCTCTGAAAGTTATACAATGTATTGTTATTTCTATTCGAAAAGCATTCCGATGCTACAGCTTGTACCAACAGGGTAATGCTAACGGTTTGACGAGCTCTTTCAACCATTCTATATCGCTGTTGAGACTGCTGATTGAATGAAGTACAGTTAGGAGGTAGTTGTATCGAAGATGGCGTCTACACGCAATGAAGATGGCGTCTATACGCAATGAAGATGGCGTCTACACGCAATGAAGATGGCGTCTATACGCAGCGGCAAACCAGCTTCATAAATGGCCATACTACCTTTCTGCCTGGCAGGAATATGCACTGTCATCCGGACTTCTTGTCAAAGTTAGCCTCCAATCCTACAACAGGAAAGAGGATTCAGGCGCTGTTACAAGGACGGGTCAATGACCCTCATGTAAGGGTGAAATGGTGCGTAACATGGCGGTCGTGACAAACAGCTGTCAATCATCCACTTCGACAAGGGACGAAATGAACATCTTTGGTCAAATAAAAGCCGAAAGTTACAGTAATTGTTCCAATTTAGTTTGCTGGCTCTTGAATGGCGTTGATTTCTAAAACATTAACAGATGCAACCAAGTCCGCCATCTTACCCCCGGCCACGTGATGATCACGTGGCTATTCTTACCGTTCGTTGTTGGAGAACACGTGACAGGAGTAGGCACTCCCGTCAGGGCTAGAGGTCAAAGAAATCCGCCATTCCTACAACAGAAAGTGAACTTTTGTCAGATTAGTTTAGTGAGGTTTTCGTTCGTCGTCATCGTTCGTCGCGGGTACCATATGTCTGCTCGGGAAGCCCACTGGATCCTCCTCAAAGAACGTCTTCAAGGTTTTTAAGGGGTAAGATTGATCTTGTTTGCGGTGAAGCAATCTTTCAGACTCACCTATCTACATAACAGGAGTAAAGTCTAGCGGCACTCTTGCCTCTACCAGGCTCCACATGTCCGTTTTTGGCCGGCCAATTTCTGGTGTGTTATCTGTCTATCTGACCAATTTCTTTATTTTCAGTGCCATATGGAGCCTGGTAGAGACTATTAGGGGACAACAAATTGAAATTTGTAATTAGAAGATATCGACAAGTTGATCATAAAGTCAAGCTGACAGAGTGGCACACGTATTCCTTTCTTCTCATAATCTGTAAAAAAAATGCAGTTTAGATCGGCATTCTTGCTGTCTGGACCTTGGATAGGACATAATTTACGTCAAATTGAATTTCAATGAATGATTGCAAACGATAGTTAATACCATACTTTCGCTCTAAAATCGTTTTCATGCATAAATAAATACATCATCTCCGCTAGTGGTACAGTTATCCACTTTCGACTGATTTAATAAAGACACAGTACTAAATTAACTCCATATCTTCGTTAAGTTATCATATGAATACGAGAGATGCACAAATGCTGACTGACCTCTTCCGTGACGTTGATTGGCTTAGCGGCGTAGGTGAAACTGCAGGAGAAGTGTTTGTCCTGAAACAAACAAATGTTAAGGTCAGTATCGCACAAGAAACATTTGTCTGTACTTTCGGTCGTAAAACGATCCGATAACTGCAATCATTGGTATGCATATTGTAAATGTATAAAATAGACAAAAAAATGTGTGTAATGTTCTTTCAATCATTGGTATGCATATTGTAAATGTATAAAATAGACAAAAAAAATGTGTGTAATGTTCTTTTAACATCTCGGTGCACAAAAAAAGATCTTGGGTAGATCAAGTATTTTGATCAGAAAATGAGTAACTATTCTTACGGACAAAAATGTAGAACTCTCTCGTCGGCGCCGCTTTTGCGACCACATGAATTTCGACGTACTTTTTCATCAACCAATGACGGCAATAAAAGAAGCACAACACACACAAATAGAAAGGTGCAAACATTTATTGTCGGAAACAAGGTAATCTCACAAGGCATGCGTGCATCAGAACTACGGTACATCTTTGCGTTTTATCCACTGGTAACAGTGAGTTCTATCTTTCCACAGTGCAATGATGCGGTTACTTTTTCCACAGGCTTCCATAGCAGCTCAGTACATTTTTCAGTCAAAACAGAACTTTAATTACACTTTTTTGTTGAAGAATATTGCTATCAGTACTGCTTATACCAAAACCTGCTCCGTATACTATATGACATAACGTGCAAATGCACTAATGTAATGGAGTACAAATAGGTACATAATACAAGGTTGTAACGTGATTTTAGTAATGGACACGAAGCCATCTCTTTCCCTCTGAGATTTAACCCTAACATTCACTACTTTGTGAGATTGCATGTCAGTCTGATTGCCAGAATAAAAATCCCAGTATTATCATTACTGTTGCATATTTTTTAGAACTACAGAAAAAACGTTGATGGTCTTGAGATGACTTCTGTGACGTCACAGCTCATCGTGGTCCACGTGTATTGCCGTCACCAAGAAGACTGCAGACACTTTTCCGCCAAACTTTTCGGGGACGCTAGAAACTGAAAATGGACGAAAACAGCGCTCAAAACAGTGTTTTCTCTACAAAAATGTTGTTGATGTTGAATAACAGTGAGGGGATATCTCAACTTATGAAGTACATTTTTTTTTTGTATTTGATCTTCAGAACTTCGTGTAGTCAGTAATAATTGGAGTGTCAGTAACAGTTGTCCCTTATATCCTGTATACTGAGGTATTTACCTTTCAGCGCTGTCTCGTCCACAGTCCACTCAGACTTGTCCAGGCTCACCTCCTCGCTTCTCTGTGTAAGGAAAAAAATCGCAATATGTGTCAACGAGACATGACAACATTTAAGCATCGACCTGAAATTCCTCAAAATGTCAATAAAACATAGCAACATCTTTACCAACGGATTGAAATCCATTCTTTAGTTAGGTCAACTACTATCTTACTTTCAAGACATCGACATCCAAGACAATGAGGCGTTCATAATTCATCTACTCACATGGCAGTCACTGTAACCGTAGCGCTGATGTCCGTCCACCTTCAGCTGGAAGTGCTCAAACATCAGGTCTGACCTCTGCTCATTCCTGAGAAGACACGGAAGTGAGTAAAATCTATCACACAGTCTTGTTACAATGGGAAAAGTCTTATTGTTGTACAAAAGCCGTGATAGTTCAAGAGAAAAAGACATGCGTTACCTTTCTACCCTAAGCTGACAGGAATATGCGGTTGCATCGGGGCTCATTGTCATGGTCAGTCTCCATTCCTGGTAAGAAAAATGTTTATCGTCAATGGACATTTCTCGTCTGCTACCAAAGCCACAGATGTACCCGCCGTTTGGTTATCTTTATTCATGTTCATGTAGGTATTCATTAAGAAAACTTTTCTCGACCATTGTCATCATCTGTAAACACTCTAAACAACAGCTTGTGTCTTCGTCTCGATCTAAAAAAAACATGTTTTCCTTGAAATGCAAACAATACTTTCTATTTTAAACAATAAAATCTGGTGACATCTCTGCTGTCTACCGTCCATCATTCTGCATGACGTCACTCACCTCAGTCGGCACTCCGCCAGGTTTTACCGCGTACGTGAAGATGCACCCGAACTTGTCATCCTGGAAACCAAACGTACTAAGGTCAAAGAGGCAAGTTAAAGGGCGACAAGTGAAAACTGGCAGTCAAGCAAGTAAAACCACTACAAAACTACAAATGGTAGAACGTTTGACTACCAAAGGTCAAACCAACGTCATCGATCGCAGATCAATAATCACTAATCGATCATCAAATTTTCAGTCTGTAAAAAACATCGGTTCAAATGTATTTTTGATGTTTTGGGTTGTTGCTGCTGTTGCATTTGTAAGAGCTTAGAAATATTCAAAGCTTCTTGATATTACAAAGGACTGATGGTATAATGTACCTTAGGTTTTTATATCCTTTCTACACACAAAAACGCAAAGCCACTGACGGAAAGCAGATGATCGGAAGGGCTATACCAACCTGGGAGGACGTCCCTCTGTCAGAACAGCCGACCAAATCATCGCAAAACCCGCCATATGGATGACCCCTTCTCTCCACGACAAATACGGAAAAGGTGGGACTGCGTCCTGCTTTTGTATTAAAGCAGCCACGACTCGTATTCAAATAGCGACTTCCGTGTTCGTCTACCTGGCGATATCCCGTTCGCTGAAGGCCATTGTCAAGTATCAAATTTACCTCACCTGATATAGGAAACTGACTAGACGGCGCGCGCATATGCAAACGTAAAACCAAAAAACAACATAGCTAGATTCTATTCTTAATGAGTCACTTGACAGCAAGAAAATTCTTAATCTTTGACTTGTTAAAAGTTGTCAAAGATACAGATACAGTACAGATGAATGGTAGTGGGAAAATCGACTTGCGATGAATGAATCTGCGATCGACAAACTAGTGACATAAAAATAAAGGTTAGCCAACGGCTAGTTGGGTAACCTTGGCTGATTTTACAGCCAAACAAATAAATAAATAAATATCTGGTTTAATAGTTCCGCGTCTAGCGTTGCGCGTCAAGCACATAGTGACATACAACATGTGCGAGTCTACTTCAGACGTCATGTTCCTCCATATTGCAAAAGGCGGTGATGATAAAGGCATACACAAGTCTGTGCGCCACTGCGGCCCTTGTACTCCAGCGTTAGAGAAGCGGAAATACGTGCATATTTTCTTTGGCCAACTTTGCCTGCTACTGAAAGATATCTTGAACCTTCCGACATTAAGCGCAAGTACATAGCTAAAATTACCCTTTTGGAATGGTTTGGAACCTCGTGATTGTAAAGGTTATGTTAGCCTCCCGTCGGGCCAGCTAAGGAGGATTACGTTTTTCATAGAGTTGTGACAAGGAACCAAAACATACAGAAAACGAGACAATGTACATTGTTTCTTTCGAACTGTATTCATAACTTTGTCGTGAATCAAGAATTTGCCACTTGCATGAAAGACTAGTAATCGCTCCTGATTGGCTGAGGAAATATGGCAATGTCACAGTATAACAATGGAGGATGTGGGTTACATGTGTTTTCCATAAAATTAGTATGTTGTCACCACCCAGGGGTGACCCAAGCATGTTGCTTGTTTTATAGTCATTATGATTCCAGCTGACTGAGAGGTAAAACAGTTTGTTCTGCAACAGCCATTGTAATGCACAGGATCTTCTTCCCACATGCAAATCCCTGACGCGATAGAAAAGAAAGAAAACAATGCATAATCGCCCAAGTGTCAACTGCACAACGGGATGGCACCAGAGATTAGGGGGAGTCATGAATAATCACGCAAGGGTCTGGCGGACAGGGACCCAATCTCAAGTTTTTGTGATACACTGTCTGTTATCTCGTTGTTTAAACATGCAGCTGAAAGCCACTGTAGCACAGAGCAAATGATTTTGTAAACTCATATACTAGTACATGTACTTCTACAAAGATACAACGACCCATCCCTATAATCAAGGACTCTATATGCTAGTAACGTCCTTGCTATAAATACTATGCAGCGCATGTGCACGTTCAAGGTTCAAGTGCATGTCACTCTTATCATGTTTGGTTTTCACAACCCTATTAACCATTTTGCGAAGTCCCGCCAAGATTCTCAACATGATATTACATGTAAAATCAGGTGAAAGGAGCTTCTACTAAAAACGTTTCGAAGCACGCTGCACGCGTTGTTCCAAAAGCGCAACCACTATTTCACATATTACCCTCCAACCCTCTGTATCCCTATATTACATGATCCGTCCCCGACACGCCAGGGGACTGCCACGTCGACTGACTTCCCCAGTCCTTGAAAAGGACCCGAATTCCTCCTCCCCACCAATGGGACGCGGGATGCAAATGTCAACAAATAACTTCCAGACGTTTCAGGGTTGCAAACTGGGCCGGAAGAATCCAGAAACCTCAACCAGTGCCACAAAAACATGTTTCTATACTCTTTGGATCCCTTTCTTTCTGAGGGGAAAGGCAATGCATTGAGTTCAAACTAAAATAGAAGGTCTTCATCTTATGGAGATTTGCCGAGATACGAAGAAATATGCAAGATGGACAGATAATTTTCTGTATGATGCTGTTCAAATCACGATATCAGCGCCCGAAATCACAACACAACACACAGTTCGTCGCGTTGAAAAGAGTGTTACGACTACATATTACACAGATATGTTCCTAGGGTGAAGCAGACTCTTACCAACTTTCTCTCAAACGTCAAAGTCTCCCCAGAAGCGATGAGGTCGAAAGCTTCGGCGTGAAGGCCCTCCTCCACGTGACTCCACTTCTCCTTCTTATTTTCTTTCTTGAAGGCCTCGAACTCAGGGTCTTTGTTCTTCTTAGCCGACTTAGAGACCGTTAGGCAGATCATGAAGGAGAGAAGGACACAGAACGTGAAGAAACGCGCCATTTTGTAGAACTTCGGGTTGAGAGAGGACGTGGTGACTGTGTCAGCTGTCTTCCGAACAGACGCCGTCTGGACTTCACAGGCGGTACGCGCTGTTGCCGGTAGTGAAATGTGACCTCTCAAGATTCAAGACTAGTCCAAGTGAAAAACTTGCAGGGGTGTCATGTGTTGAGGCAAAACATTTAACAACACAATGGAATATTGTAAAGTTTTTAACTCTTTTAAAATCTACAGTACAAAAACATATTTGTATAATGAACTGTTCTTTGAAATTTATGCTAAATATATTCTGTATTAAATTTTATATATATGGTTGTCCCATCTTTTGCAGTAGACTTTTCCGAGATTCCAGTGGGGACGACCCTCTCACCAATGGTAACTTGCCAAGTCGAAAAGGGAAAGATCTAGAAAGGCATCCACGTGGCAGTATTTACTTCCAAGATAACGGGACGGTATCTGCCACTTGTGACCATCGCATGTTCGTGGAATGCTCATCTGAAAGAACGCACCGCACTTCAATCTCTAGCAACTTTTAACGCTCAATATCTTAGTCGAATTGTTTATCAAGAGATGCCAAATGTTATAAGATTTCAATTTTGTCTCTTGCCTTGTGACTGTGGGGATGGGTTGATTTCCTGTGTAAAAAATAAAGCAAAGGGAAACATGATAAATTCACTAGTAAGTGGGATTTTTTAACTGAGGAGCGGATTACATCAATACATCATACTTGCTTCATTGTTGCTCAGTATCTGTGTGAATCGTCAACAGGATTTCTAATAACGCCAGAACATGGGCCCAATGCCCAAAAGTTAGAATCTCAAAGCAGATCCTACGGTAGGAATGAAGTCGGCCTGGGAGCGTGTATGGCTTCCGGAGCTATATTCTGGTAGGCCGGTTTCGCTTTTTTGGAAGCCTTTGATTCTATAGTTAGCAGCTTCCGTATTTGCTTGTAGGTTACAAAAGTTAGTGCGAAGATACGAGAACATAGCCTGGGTACTATCCTATTTCTACCGGGGCTCCTTACACTCACTTCCCTAATATTTTTAGGGGTAAGGAGCCCCGGTAGAATACGGATGATACTCAGGCTAACTAGAACGGCTGTATGTACGTAGAAGGTAGCTCAAAAGCCCCGACTAGCGTTCAAAGTATAATTGCAGAAAACACGGCAGTCAACTGCGGCAGAAACAGTTTAAACCGTTAGGTGTCCTCATTCACATGTGTTGATGATCCTGCTAATGACGGTTGAATGAACAATAATGACATAGCAGCACGCTAGAAATATTGGCAACTTGACGTTCGTTTTTTTAACCTCCTTGGTTTTAGCCACTTTTCTGTAGGCGGTCCTGAAGCAGTACTGCAGAGGAGGCTACTATAGAGCATATTGTCCCGACTTGTGAATGATGGGAAGACTTGTGAAAATGTGAAGACATTTGGGACTCATTCGGATTGTAGCCTGTGAAGACCTTTCCAAACAGGTACAGACGCCCTAACGTACATGTAGCATTCCCTTCAAGACTTAAAAAAACTAGTTGGTATACAAAGGGTCGGTCGATGGACGTCGCACAATTCAAGGAGCCTAGATAAAACCTTGGCAGCCTCTGAAAGCGCCACCTACATGTATTGTGTATCCACGTAGTTATTGTTCTTTCGGGAACTAGCTTCGTTATTACATATAATGTCCTTCGTTATGCTATCCTGTTTCAGAAGATGATGTAACAACATATCAAAATTTCTCTTTTTCTTTTTCAAACTGTCGAAATTCGACGCACGTGCGGCTGTCATCAATATGAAATCAAGATCAGTGCGGCACTCAGTACATCAGATAGACTTCGCCATAGTATGTTTGTATATAGTGACGCAAATATAAAAATACTATAGAGCGAAAAACGTGAATTACATTAACTAAGCCATATTACAGTACTTAATTTCCTCTAAATTCTCTAATTCCTTGTTTCTCCCTCATCGGCCAAATACGTCTATAATTTCCCACTAATCGGAGCCCCCTCTAGGGATTCCATATCTTCTCTCTAATCCTTCTTAAGGTGTTCAGAATGCACAATTAGCTTCAATTCTCCCGGGACATATACTTCGTTATCGGATGGAAACGTCTGAAAGACAGCAACTCGCAGTGGATTACTAAGTATATAAGAACATTATTCATTTATGCACGTAACGCAGAAGCTTAGAATAACATAGAGCGAAGTTTGGTGTTCCATAACACACTTAATTTCGAAATATATGGCGTTATTTTTTCACAAATTGATTTACGCGGTTCTTTATACTGTCAGTGACATCCAACGTGGTCCCATAAGAAATCCGTGTACATTTGCAAAATAGATTAACATTGCATGTGCGTCAATATTCAATACACTTAAGTGCGCCGAATGCATATGAAACCGACAATGATTAAGTAGAGCCCGGCACATAAATAGATGATATGATTATTATCATCCATTAAGATTAGGGATTATTCCTTTCAGGATCACCTTGGTCGTCATTCACGCAGCGTTTGGTGAAAAGGAGACGGAAGAGGGAGGGATGAGACTTGTGAGGCGCATCCATGATGGATGACGTCATTATCAAACGAGAGCTCGCAATTCGGTGAAGTTCGGCCCGGAGCTATTCTGCTGGGAAAAGTTCAGGGATAAATCTCTAAAACACCAAAATTAAAGGGCGGAAAGTGTGCAGAAATATATGAAAGGACTCATTATGTACTTTATCTACTTGAAAGAGGAATCCTACGTGGGAGTTGAAGTGAAATGAAAGACATGGATTTAACATGGAGGACCAATCGAGTAAAATAACGTGTAATTTCGTACCTCTACAAAAAAAGACATTCAGTCTTTGATGTCAAGATTAAGTATACGATGTTGAAAACTGAAGAAAGTACAAACTACAAAAGCTATCTCCCGGCAGAAAACTTGGGTATTGCCCCATATGGGGGAGGGGGTATCAGTGGTAAAATGTCGAAACCTTCACTATACACTCTCACTACTTTACATCGACACATGCATGGAAAGACTTACTTTATTCAAGACAGCTTCTGAGTTAATGTAGACACCTGCCGTGATATTCTTCCGTGTTGCTGTGGGGTATGAATACCCATGCACAGCTTTAATGAGTTTATACTAGGCATGTATTTGTCATGTTGTGACTAGTCGCCGCGCTGACTTTACCGTAGACCTAAAATCACATTATACAATATTTTACAGCATGATTGCTAATTTAAATGCTAAACATATCATTTGCGAAACTCTCTCCGTTTATAACAAACATGACTTAAGCTATCTAACGTTGTCCAAACTCACGACGATCCGTCAACCCCTTCTAGAGTTATTTCGAAGTCTGAAGATCAACCGGCTCCTGCTGTTCCAAAGAAGCCGCTTGGGGGCCCAAACCTACACCACTTACCTGTACACCACAAACCTGCCCTGAGATCTACCGCTCAAAAATTAGACAATCCACCGTCTTCCAAAACGTTTCATCACAAGTCATCAGTGGTGGTCATTAGTACTGGAAACATTCTTTACTGAATCTAGATCTAGTATATTATGACGAAGGGTGTTTTTACTGGCTATACAGATATAGATACAGCTACAGAGAACATAGGGTAGGATTGGACCTTGTCAAATTTCAGACTGCCATATTGCTGATACTATCGATAACATATTTTCTGACGGTAGCGTTTCAGCTGTGGTTATTGTGTAAATTCAAGTGAGTCTTGCGGATATTATGACGCTATTCGTTATGATTTTAGGGTTGCTTTGCCATTCTTCATTGGGGATGGATGTACAGTTGGAGGCAAATTGTAATATCATGATATTGATAAAACATAATTATCTTATTGTAGGGGAGGGCTGTGAGAAATAAACGCATTGGAACCATTAGGCAATCATTCTAGCCAATAAAGGGAATTCCATCAGCATGGTTATACACCGTTTCATAACGGAAGTTCAATATCGAATTTGGCTTTCCAGAGAGCTAACCTTATCAGATGCAGACAGCGCCACGGAACTGCCTGATTACCTCGCCTCTATGTGACACACCGCCATACATCTTTACCAATTCTTTGTCAATAAAGAAAACCCTGGAGAATTGAGAGTTGTTAAGAAATACATTTTGTATGATCAAATGTCTTTATATTTCAAAGCACAGTATAGGGGGCGTGTAATGTCTAATTAAATTGTAGAGTCACGCTCTTATCTGTGTAATTAAGGACAAGTATGGAGACTGATGTATTCACTGACACACTAAAACCCTCCGAAAACAGCTATGTCCTCGTCAAGTACAGTCAGGTCAAAGGATTACCGGTACAGTGCACTGCAGTCAAGTCAATAAGATTGTGATGTAATCCACACGCACACACACACACACACACACACACACACACACACACACACACACATATATATATATATATATATATATATATATATATATATACAAACGCGCTCGCTCTCTCTCTCTCTCGCTCTCTCTCACTCTCTCTCGTATGTGACATTTGCAAGTTCCTAGAATTGTTGTTCAATTTAAAGTTTATTTCTATCACTATATTTAAGCTTGAAACGTGTGTGATGTGCATCTTGACTGTTTCGTGTTCAAAAGTTGGGCATTTACGATATGTTATAGTATTACAGAAGCGATTACTAGTATTTTGTTAACATGAAGTTTTGGTGAACTGACATCGGGGAACACTCGACAAATCTAATTGAGTCATGTCCTGCACCAAAACACCCCTGCTGAAGTCGGTCGGTGGTTTTTCATTACAGAAAACTGCTCATAATCTGTCTACATCGCCTCGGAAGGATGTTTGACATTAGACTTTGACATGTTTGACAATGACAGATTAGTAACATAGCCAAATGTCGCTTATTTCCACATGTATTTTAAGTAGATTCCTCGTACAGCGACACAGCACCGTACCAGTGATAACTGATTAGTTTTATCATGCCGGGAAGACGGAGAAGTAAAATCCATGGGGGTTAGAAGTAATCCTGTTACGAACACGTGACTATCTAACATGTCCTTATCAACAGATTTTTATTATATTATCAATCATTGTTACGTTGTAACATTAGGATACATAGAGATAGAATACATATTGTGGAATTTGTTTTAGCCAAGTTAGAATTGTGATTAGGCCTAGAATTGTGATGAAAAAGTCTATGAAACTGTACAAGAAAATTTGATTTCGCGGTTGGGATGATTGAGCCAGACAAACTGGCGTTTCGTGAAAATCACATAACAAAATATATAATACATGGAAAACTCAACATGGAAAAAATATGAAAATTATGAAAAAAACACAAATATACGTTCCTATCCTCTCACACATAACCCATAGGAGCTTGTGTTGCAAGATAATGTACCACCTTTATAATCAACTTACTGCGGGACATGAAAAATCCTACAGCCCCGTGACCTGAGCCCTGACCTCATCATCATATATGACCTTTCCTGCTTCTCCTACTGACCTCCAAAACCTGCACGCTTCTTTCAATCACCCAAAGCCCCACTCCTGACACAATGATAAACCCCTGTGACCAAGGAAAACAGATTTCTTTATTATATTGAAATAGGACCACAGCGAGACCCCGTGTCCTCTGATAATGGAACGTTACGCGACGTCCCACCAAGAGGGAGGCGTGTTAACAATAATCCATCTCCATGTTAACCCCTTATTAGATTTCAGAAAGCTTCCACGCTTTTAGCTTACCAAGTTTATCAAATAAACCGTCCTTCCTGATTCAATGAACCAGTGCCCCACCGTGACCTTTCAGTTCTGTTTAATAGGGTTGTGTTGCAATGAATCCCATTTAGGGTTCAGGGCGATCGGGAGAGTTTGGGCTGCATTTTGGGATATGAGAAATCAATTCACGACAATGCAATTTGCAAGGTAATGTTTCAAGAATCACTTTAGATTTGTATCTCTCGTTTCTGATCAAAAGGGCAAGCGCAAATTTGACAGGATGATCCATGAAGTCAGCGGTACTTTTGTAACCCCTTGATGACATGACTCATGTACGATGCATGCCCCCATGGGAACGAGAGCGCTAAGCTACAGAACTCATTTCACAAACACAATGACATCATAGTCATCTTACATCATTCTTTATTTGTAAGGTACCGAAATAATACTGGCATTTATTAAACATCATGGTAACCTCTCACAATAGTCGCCATTTAAAGGCTGTCTGTGAGCTAACATAGGAATACTTCCCCTTTTGTCGCACATATTTTAGATGGTTCAACCCATATATGATTGACATGAATCTTTGACATTCCTGACTGACGTGTAATGGTTTCAACTGTAATGGCAAGGGTGGCGTGCTGAGAAACTAACAGCAGCATCCATAAAATACAAAACTGGTTTCAATTTACAACACTGTCCAAAATTAGCAGATCTACACTACAAATTCGGTACTTCTACGTTCTGTGCTTAATGACTGTAGCTCTAGGAGCAGGTGCATTCAGGTACACATTAATTTGTTTTATTTACGTGTATGACAGAACGCATTGTTGTCAGACGATACTAAGTATGTCAAATTTCTGTATTTTATCACGATTTATACAATGTATATTTCCTGTTGATGGTCCAAAAATCTCACTGTGGAAAGTTTAACTATGACTGCACCTAAGTCCTTTCATTCACTGCATGGTACATACATATACACAGCTATCAAGAAACCATGTTTTTAACAGCAAGGTTTTGACAGATATTCAAGGATGGCTGTTTTTACCCATTTTACCCAATGGAGCCGTATCAGATGGAAGGAAATGAGAGATCTTGTCAAATATCGCGTGACAAAAAATCACAAGATCTATTGCTTTGATTTTTGTTCGGACGAAGAGGTTTAGAATACGGACCTCCTTGGTTTGGCCATCCTATGGTTTCCCTTCCAAGTTTGTTTTTTCCGTAAAAACGAGAAAAATTGAAATCTCTTTTTCTTGTTAGAAACATTTCCAGGAGGTAGAAGGGCCGCACTAGTCAGTCATCCCAACCGGAATGTTTCCATGAGCGTTAGAGCTAAGCCGGTACAAAATAGTCTAGTACCCAGCGTACCTTCTACTGGCTGCTGTGCCATCTACTTTCCACACAATTGCACGGACATCAACAATGGGCCAGACTCACATCCGAGCCTAATTTCACATTCACCACAAACAGCTATGAGTTCATATACAGTAAATATGTGTTCAAAATCAAATATACCTCCATTACGATTTTTTCTTTTAAAAATCTGTACAGAGAGATTTTTTCTAGTAACATGTGCGGTCTATTGTGATTGATGTCACTCTGCCGGCACCCTATGAACCCTGGGGATTACAGTTCACATTTTTACACCAAGGTGTATTACGTACATGCATATTTTATGATTGACGGTCGGGAATGAATAGGTCAATGTAGGTAACAGCTGCCCACGTTGAATATTACATGACTAAAATGGCCAAAATCACTGCACAGTACAACGTCGCTACTGCAACAATAGAATTGGAAGGAGCGCCGCCTACGATTTGTTGTGGTAGGACAGTTAGTGTCATGGAGTTTTGGGACTTGCCCTGGTCGCTCCGAGCTATACATGTGTAGTTCCCGTCATTGTCGGGCGAGATGTCGCCCAGGTACAGAGTCGCGGCCACACCGGTGGCGGTCAGGTTGAAGGAGGTTGCGTTAAAGCTGCCTTGCGGAGTGTTCCAGACCAGCACCGGGTCAGGCAAGCCGTCTGCCCGGCAGACCAGTTCCATGGAGTCGCCGGTGAGGACCGTCGTGGTCGGGGTCAAGTCGACAACTGTTGGCACGACGCAGGAGAAGTTGGAGATGGGGATGTTCAGCACGGTGCTGTTCAACGCTTCCGGGTAGCTGGCGCGCTCGCAGACGATCTCTTCCGAGTCGAGAGCGTAGGTGGCCACCGCCTGCTGCAACCACCGCCCGAACCACTTCATACGACAGTCGCAGGAGAACGGGTTTCTGCCCAGGTACAGGACTTCTAGAGTCCTGGCCACGGGCAGGAACGTGCGGTCCTGCAGCGCCATGAGTCCGCATGACCTCAGGTCAAGTTCACGCACCGCTGCCAGGCCCGAGAACGCGCCCTCCTCGATAAAGGACAACAACGGCGAGTTTCGGAACGTGACAGTTTCGACATTGACGAGGCCAGAGAGCGCCCTGTCGTTGAGCGCGCGAAGTTTGACTGAGTTGTCCATTTTGAGACGGCGGACTGTTGGAAGACGCGGGAACGACCCGTCACTCAGCGCCGATATGGACGTCCGCTCCGCCACCAGTTCCTGAAGGACGCGCAAGCCGGCTAGCTCTGTTTTGGGAATGGAGCGAAGATTTGGCATGGAAATGTCCAAATACGTCAAAGCCTCCAGGCCGTTTAGTGTTCCCTCTGGGAGGAACGTTTGAGAAACGCCGGCGAGTTTTAGAAACTTCAAGTTGATGAGAATAGAAAAGTCTCCAGGTTTGACTACTACTGGGTTGTCGCTGAGGTCTAAGATCGTCAGGGTCTCTCTTACAGCCCGCAAGGCGTCAATGGGAACTCGGGAGAGCTGGTTTCCCGACAAGTACAGTCGGTTCAGGGTGATAGACTCGTTCAGAAACGCTGGCGGAATGGAAGAGATGTAGTTCCCACGAATGGACAACGTGTTCAGGTTGGCTGCACCGGGAAGTAGATTCGGTAGTTGCCTTATTTGGTTATCGTCGACGTAGAAGGCCAGTAGGTTCGGCAGTCTTCGGACGACGTCGGGATCCAGGACGGTGAGGTTGTTGTTGGTGACTCGCAGGAGGGTGACTGACTCCGGAATACCGTTGGGGAGGGAGGTGAGCCCCTTACTGTCGCACAAGACGGTCTTGTCCCCTGGAAGGCAGAAACACAGTTCCGGACACGAAAGGGCTCCCGCGACCATAGCCAGAAAGCACACGCACATCAATACACGTCGCCCTGCCATATCCTCCATTGCGAAGACTAAATCACTGGTTGATTAGGTTTTTCATAAAGGGCTTGTAGCTCGTCTGTCACAAATCGATCGGGCTTCGATCTCGGCGGGAAGTGTTGGTCTCCAAGTCCTTTTTGATCCAGGCGGGCTGACGAAAGGGGCCTGTTCTTATCTAGTTTTTCCTGAAAGTCCTCTCTAACGGTCTGAAGATAATACAGGTCCGTCACTCTAACGATTTTTGAGGTAAGCCCACTGCGCTGTTAGACAGATCAAGGAGGTTGGGCAGATACACAATGGGGGCAAATAAGCAGCTGTCACGTTATAAGCCGCCGACCCTCCCTTACGTTCTCGTTCCCAGGGGATAGTCTGATTTACGGAGACAAGCCCTAAACAGATTCACGTTCCCAGGAGACTGTAGTAGTAGTAGCCACCCTCTGCCCACGTGGTCGGGACCGGCTGCTGGAGGATGGAGAGGGGCGTCGTCAGTCCGGTAATATACCGCCGCGTCCCAATTTCCACGGCTGTTAGAAATCGATTCCTCCCAGTCAATTTCCTGAGGGTCAGTGTCAATCACTGGGAAGCGTTGTTCTCCCTGAGGGGGACAGAAACATTTAATGGTTATAAACGTATCCTATTATATCTACACTTTCAATCAACCTACTAGACAAAGAAACACTCTTTTTCTACCTTTTATATACATTGTCATAACGATAAATGGTCATATACATACTAATGTCATAACGATAAATTGTCCTACTAAAAAGAAAGGATAGATGAAACAAGCACGAGCTTTAAAACCTATCTAGAACAAATAACGAATTTTACGCCAGATGGAGAGAAAATCCCCCGTAATCCTCTCATGACGTGAGGACCTCCCCTGCAGGATTACTGTACCGTCCCTCAAGGCGAACGTCATCCGGTTAATGGCTTTCTTGTGCTGTTTTAAAAGCGGGCCGCACCGGCTGTACCCCAGAGACCCCGGCCCTCCACGGATATCTATCCACACAGCTTTTTCCGGACGCCAGTTTTCTAACAAACATGTGCATGGCGTTTTGACCTCTACATGCTACCGAACAAGAGCTGTCGCCGGCCGATGACATTTCTAGCCTGTAGCCATGTTTGGTTTTCATTATATACACTCGTACACGGTTATTTGTGAGTGTCAAAAGATGTATACCGGTTCTACCAAACGTTGGTACTATCAGAAGCAGCTTGGTACAGTAATAAAATTTGGTCGTGGATTCCGGAGTATCAAGTTAACGTATTGACAGCACCAAATCTAATCAAAACCAAATCCGTCGAAATCTTTATTTTCGTTTTATTTCTGGCTCTAATTCCGAGAGATGGATTCCTGATGGGTAAACCAATATCCCCGGATTCCCTACTTGACTTCTCCAGCATAGCAAATACAGCGGTCCGCGTTTAAACGATTTTAGTGATTTTAGTTGGGGAGGGGTTCATTTTCGACTGCCCTCCAGTTCTCTGCCGACTTTATGACATTTGTAGAACCATACAGTACAAGGAGGTAGCGGCTTACAGTTGTATCCAAACCGTGCGGAAAACAAATAACTAGAGCCATAAATCCACTCTATACACAAGATTGTGGGCAGTGTGCATATATCACTTAGGTTAAATCAACTGTAACAACAAGGGCAAACACAACCGATGGCTGTCAGCCTTACGTACAGTTAAAGTATGACTCGTCTTAACCACGTTGAAGTCATCTGATGACATTGAGTGGTATGCTCTTCGACCAAGTCTTTATTTTGACCCAAGGGTGTGATAGCAACTTCATATTTGTTGGGAGGAGCTGATTGACTTTGACCTTGTTTGAAGGAAGGAGGTGGGCAAGCAACTTTACAGATGTGTCCTTACAGAGGCGCATTGTTCTGCTAAAAAGGTAGTTAACATCTGGACAAATACCCCCCCCCCTTGAGTTTGTGTTGAGATAGAGGATTGATTTTACAGATATTTCATCTTTCTGAGAAATTTCAAATATAATAGTACTTATCGTTATTTTTTCCACTGAGGGACTATGTCTAGTAGGTGCTGGACGTAATCATTGAGCAACATTTTGCGGTATTTTAATGATCCAGACCCCACAATCAAAATAGCGCAGGTCTCTAGCGTTCGAGATCGACTTATCTGTGGACTAAACAAAAATGGACAGTCACTTTTGCCGCTTGCAAAGTTAACACGATCTTTTCAAAATCCTTTCTGTGTATATTAAGCGGCGGTTAGCTGTTTCCTCTGGAGCATTGTCCGCACTTCCATTATCAATGACCTCATCATTGTTGTGCAAATATTCGCCAAGTAATCGCGTGATAATTCGGACAATCTGTGACGGCGCATATTTAGGACATCTTGAACTGGGGACACATAAGATTAACGTTTGGCATGCCCCCCTCCCCCTAAGCAGTTAGTGATATCTTCCATACTTCTACATTTTCCAGGGATCCCTTGTTATCGTCTGGGTTTAATCTTGTGGAGAGAAGTATAATCCGTGGGAAGCCAATAAATTAAAACGCAAACTTCACGGCTACATGACTTGACTACGAAACGACGTTACTAAAACTAATTTTGGCGGTGAGACAGAACAGTAGGTGATAGCACGCCGCATCTGTGCCAGACTTATTAGCGCGTATCAGTGAAAGCGTTGTGCTACCTGGGACGGCATGGGAAAACACGAAAACACTGGTCGGTTCAACCGCCCCGTTTGAACACAAACAAGCACGGTATTCATACCCCGCTATCCGTATCGGACTGCCTCGGCTAGAGTGTCCTTTGTATGCAGTGACGACTAACGGTCCGCAAATGGGCTGTTCCAAAAAAAAAAAATAGAGGGGGGGTTGACGACACCAAAATTTGCTTCCGACCCCTAGAGTCCAGCTGTCCAGTCCAAATGCTTTGACCCCTAGAGTCCGGGTCCAAAATACTACGAACCCTAGAGTCCTACTGTCCAGTCCAAATGCTTTGACCCCTAGAGTCCAGGTCCAAAATACTACGACCCCTAGAGTCCAACTGTCCAGTCCAAATGCTTCGACCCCTTGAGTCCAAGTTCAAAATACTACGACCCCTAGAGTCCAGCTGTCCAGTCCAAATGCTTCGACCCCTTGAGTCCAAGTCCAAAATACTATGACCCCTAGAGTCCTACTGTCCAGTCCAAATGCTTCAAACCCGAGTCCAGTCCAAAATACTACGACCCCCTAGAGTCCTACTGTCCAGTCCAAAATATTACGACCAAAGTCCTGCTTCCCTCTCCTAATACTTCGAAAATTTTCGTCTTAGTGCTGGCTTTGCGGTGGAGAGGTCATTGTTTTTTGTGAACGCTCCAATCGGCTTGGATTTTCACTGATCCAGCTCGTTTGCAATCCATTCTTGAGAGGTAGTTTGAGACACTTGCGAACAATCGGCTTGGCTCGAACCCTGAATGTGAACGCAACGTGGATAGATTCTATGCAAATTTTCCCCCAGTTGGAGGTTGTATATCCAGGTACACAGGGTCAAAGTTTGCGTAGTTCGGGACCCATACCACATGCCACGCTGACAAGTTTGCTCACTTAACTTATTCTTGTGCCTATCGATAATGTCTGGAAAGAAAAAAAAATGCTTAATAGGGTCAAGGCAAGTGGAATCGGAAGCAAACAATTAAGCTTTTGATCGCGCTTTGGAGGAGAGAGGAAATGCATGAAGCACAGAGCAAGCTAGAAAAATCCATGAAAAAACAAGGACATCTTTGAGCAGAAGATCTCCCTCTTCGCCAACATATATTATGTTAGTTAGGTCATGACCCTAAATGACCTGGGTTTGAGAAAACCTACAATGGTGTACGAAAGTATAAAAGTATCTAAGTCCAGGTACCAGGGAATCGCAATCAGCTTGTTCTTTTTGAGTGTAAACAGGGTCTTAGATAAAACTTTCAGTTCATCACTCCTCCTATCAACAAGCCCCCCATCATGCGTCAAGTGACTGCTGGTTTACACTTGGATGCAAAGGATTTGCAGTTTACCCTTCTTGAAGAGATGGGTGGGGCAGGTGGGAGGGGCAGTGATTATCCCTACTGATAACAGGCCTGAGCATTCAACAATGCTAGACTGGTCACTTGATGGGTATGCACCTGGGTATGCATGGAGCAGCAGAGGACAGAGGGAAACTGAAAATAGATTTCAAGATGTGTTCAGGGGAATATTGTTTTCACAGCTTCTAATACGTTTTAATCTACTGAATAGACACTTTTAATTTTTATAGGACTCTTGACAAGCCGAACTCCTTATGCCACTGGTAGATCTGCCTGAATATTAATTCTATAGATGCTAATACACAACAAACATACCAACAAATGTAGCTATTTTATAGACTAGTTGGCCATTCTTGCCAACATCCTCTCAGGAAAACATTTTCAAATCTGTAGGAAATCTGTAAGCGAAGGTAACTAGTAGTAGTAGAAAGGTTGGTATTTGCTTATGACCAAATTTAGAAATTTTTACTCTGTCCTTCTTATGCCAAAAAGGGACTCTTCCAAAATTGAACTTGAAAAAAATCATCCCATGCCAGGATGGACACTTCATAATGTAACCCAAAACTAAGGTTTGTTGTTTGTTTGAACCTTTATTTATTCATTAGAAGCTGAAATCGGCCTGCAAGCCGCTTTTCTGGTACTATAAGGTACGTTCATACTAGTCCTGCACTGCAACAGCACTTATTTCTTAATTAGGCCATGTTGATTTGATTATATGGATGACATCCTCTGGGAATCCAAAAAGTGATGCGAGCAAGCGAATTAAAAAAAAAAAGATTGACATAAAAAAGTTGCCTTGATAGAACCTCCTTGATCTAAGCGAAGCGATTGGCATTGCAAGTGAAAGTGCAGATTGGGCCAAATTGCAATGTGAATGACCCTACCATTCATCCACAATCAGCCAGCCTGAGTACCAGCCTTGACCCCATTCATACTCAGAAAAACAATTTGAAAAACATGTTATCCTAATAAAACGACCCAATTCTAATATGCTTCTGCAGTGTGAACGCTCCCAAATCACTTGGATTTCGTCAAAGTGAATCCTTCACGATCCACCTCGGGGAGGTGGATAGAACTGGGGCAAGTGGATAGAACTGCGCTACAGGGTGTCCCGATTCATGTGATTCAGCAGTGTGAACGCGCAAGTGGATAGGATTCCGCTACGTTCCAGGGTGTGACGTCATGCATCCGGGAACTTGTGGTCCTACTTTGCATTGTGTGGGAAACACTATACACGCCTGATCGCTTCGTTTTTCAGCGAGCATTTTCTGCTGTGTTTTACTTCCAACAACAATGAGCGGAGAGAAAGGGAAATCTTCATCATTCGCCAAGTGAACACCAGAACAAACGAAGCTGCTCATTTCCGTCTGGGGCGGGAGGAGACGCAGAAAAAGCTTGGGAAGGTCGATCCATAAAAACGGACATTTATGAAGATATATCCAAAGGAATGGTGGAGCATGGAGTTGAGAAATCCCTTGAACGGTGCAGAGATAAAGTTAAGAATCTCACCGCCAACTACCGCAAGACGCAGCGATACGTCTGTGAAAGTTTTATTCGGATAAGACTGAGGGCACACTAATCGAATTGCCGAAGAGCAATCAAATGTGAACACAATTTTGGATCAGATAGAAAATTTTTAATTCAGATAAATGTTTTATTCAAACTGTTTTTCTGAGTGTGAACCGCTCAGGCTCAATCCTTTTGCCCCACATTCCATTTGTGCTATTCTTTAGATGGTAGATGTAAATTGGTCTGAGCTGCTCTGTAAAGCAAGGTACTATAGATCATGCTCCTTGTCAACAAGTACATGACATCCGCACAAGCTGCAAGAGTCTCAACTCCTTGGTTTTGAAAAGTACAGGGATATACATAGAAACTTTTAATTTGGGGCCAGTGAAAAGTGACTTGGGCCATCATGATTTTTTATGAATTTGCTCTATAGGGCAAATGGATTTTAAAAAATATGTTCAACCCAATTCCACAACACCAGCAGGCGTCAGGAGATGACAGGATAACACCATGTGTGTGTGGGGAAAGACAAAGGGCCACCTGGTGAGACTCCTTAGAGGAGAGGCATAGAGGACACAAAAAATGGGAGGGGGGGTCTAGTCACAGGCTAGTAGATTTATCAACCAGTGCAACGTGAACTAAAAAATAAGTCAACTAGAGCAACCCTGTAGAATTGCATAGTCCTTTATTCAGGAGGGAAGTTACAACACCAGATACAAAATGACCACAGATGGTTGACAGACATGTGGGTTTATCTGACCAATATCAGACTCTGCCCAGTGGGGTGCCTGTTCCCACTGTTTCTTGCTCATCGGATCGCCTCCTTGCTCATCCTACCCTGGATATCAGAGTACAACTTAGCCGGCTAAGGGAATTACTGCGCGGGGCGTATCTCGCCGGGCCGGCTAATTCGATTTACGGGGCTATGTTGCTAGCGGCCCGGGAAAGAACCGTAGCCGCGAGCACTGTTCTCTGGATACCAGGGTATGCTCATCCAGAGTTCTTACAGGGAAAAATAACTCATATATAGACTACAATGCCATTTGTTTCTTACCCTAATAGCAAAAGGTATGACTTTTCAAAGATGATGTGAAGGAGATCTTCAAGACAGTCACAGCTGTTAGCCAGCCTGGAGTATGCATGACTAATTATTCGCCCACCCATGGAGTTACCTATCACTGTGCTTGTTTACACCAGAATGGCGGTAGGTCTATTCGCGATTTTTTACCGTGAATATGCCGGGAAAGGAAATATGCCGGGAAAGGAATATACACCGGAAAGCTTGTACGGGCTAGGCGAAATCGGCTTCCCAGTAGGCCTGCTACTTGTCGCTATCTACAAAGCCCTATTAAAAACACTTATCACCATTTGGTATGGATGTGCGAACTTCCCGTCATGAACGCGTCCAGCACTGGCAGCCCGGCACACGCCCCGTCGCGCGATGACCCGTAACTTTGTAACGGTCGTCGGGTCACGCATTTCAAAACACGGCTCATTTGAAAACGAGTACTTACCGTAGAAAAACTCCGCTGAAACTTCCCATCATGTACGAAAGAGCTTCCCCGAGTTGAGGGAAGGACAATCCCTGGCCGTTGCTGCGGTCTGCGAAGGCAATGATTGTTTTCTTGGCCTTGCTACAGGCCAAGGCAAGTCGCTCTGCTATCAGATATTGCCGTCGATTGCCAGAGAACTCACCATGGTCATCGTCATCTCGCCATTTCATGCCCTTGTTGCTGATCAGGCAAGGCTTGTTTGCACTACGTGTGGGAAATCGTTTTTTGTATTTTTCGAGATCGAGCGACCGTCTTTTTACGTAACTCTCGCCCCCCTCCCCATTCAGATTGCTGGTCGGATCATCGATGGTGTCTGAAAGTATGTTTTAAACCCACTGGAAAAAATGTTTTACACTGATCTGAAATGTAAGTTTTGCACGTGTATCAATTATTCAAACCGTTGTATCAATAATTGTAACTCTGGAAGTGACAAAGGCAGGCAGTCTCACAGTGCACGGTTTCCGGTAACGTTACGTAGGTTTGTGGCACGCTTCGAAGTGGCCGTGCACTATTAACGTTGAAGTGTGAATTACTTCTCGCGGCAGTGTGAATAACTTCTCGCGAATACATTAATTGGCCGTCTGAAAGGCATTCTTAATCATTATTGCGTTTGTAGATAGCGACAAGTAGCAGGCCTACTGGGAAGCCGATTTCGCCTAGCCCGTACAAGCTTTCCGGTGTATATTCCTTTCCCGGCATATTTCCTTTCCCGGCATATTCCCGGTAAAAAATCGCGAATCGACCTACCGCCACCCCCCCCCCCCCCACAAAAAAAAATTGCCAAGCTTCCCAGAGAGGCCGGTGAAGGAGGCTACAGAATGGCCACCTCTACCATCTCTACTTGAGATAGTTTCAGAAACTCAGCTGAGACCTTATGCTGTTTGTATTTGCAAGGAGGGTATTTCCAATAACAATGTAGGTTAGTATACTGAAATGTGGTTACCACATGAAAGACTATAGTATGTTCTCAAGATTTTCAATTTTGAGGCCAAGCATGACTATAAACGCAGTCACTGCTGATTGGCTCAGCCTCAGTGAGGGAAAACTGTGCGGTTTATTCAAACTGGAAGCAAGGTCTTTATGTTGTACTTGTAGCTCCTGGAATATGCAAGTGTAACATATTGGCCAAAAAATTGAAAAGATTTCAGTTTATGTATATCACAGTATCTATCTTCTAAACCTAAGATAAATCATTGACCCATACAATACCTTTTTTACCATATTTGCTTCCTTACTTCATATTCCTAGTGTTTGTGAACTGTGAAAAAAATGCATAAGGTCATAAGGTCAACTGATAGTCAGAAAATCCTGTTTGCAAATAACAACAACAGGAGGTCCCCCAAGGGAGGGGTTATATCACTAGCACAGCCAAAATCTCCTTTTGCTTCAGTCGAATAACAAGACATCCCTGCCCCTGGCATGGGAGTCTGATATTTGTAAAATCACTACCAGGGTTCAATATAATCAACAAGCTGGCATTATTTCCCTTCAAACCTGCATGAAATTTTGTAAAGATGAAGTTTTTTAAAAGAAACTTCAGCTAATATCAGTCATCCCCACTGTGCAGTCAGGCCTATTTTTTAAAGCCTGACTGACCATCTGTGGCCAGTGTTGGTTGGTGGAGTTTTCTATGGTCATGTTACGTTGTTATTATCCCTCACTGAATATTAGTATGGAATGCCATGGGGTTGACTGGTGTAAAACTTTAAGACTTCTACTTGGCTGAAACTACTCAACTTTACCAAGGAGGTTATATAGACCTTGACTTTACTGAGTTATTTCCTAACTGGCAATTGACTGCAGTGTACCATCTCTGCTCTAGCCTCCGTTGCAGTCTTTGTGTCTGCTGTGTCTGTAAACATTCTGCCAGCACAGTTCAGCCTGGTCTGCCTTTTTTTGTTTTTAGACATTTTTGTCAGCCTTTCTATCTTGTCCTGTTTACCTTATGTCTGAAACGTCTAGGAACGTAAAAAAAAAAAAAATGAACTTCTGCTTGGAGAGTATCTCTATACCCTGATGGTCACTTTTACGGAGGGACTGAAGGAGCTCTCTATCTGATAAACCAAGGACAGAATTCAATGTTCTTGCCTTGATTAAACCTCCTTGGCCAATAGAATTGAGAGTTAACTTTTAATTATATACAAAATGTGTTATGTCCTTGGTCAAACCACCTTGTGTCGTGAGTTAGATAGGATTTTTAAATTCTTGACCCCCATCCCCTAAACATCCCATCCCCCAACATCTAAAGCAAGGAGTTTATACCCTTCTTGATCCCAGTATCCCAGTCCATTCAGGGATGTTTGTTTGTGAACACCACCCTAATCAACATCAGGGTGTGAATTACCCTGATTTGCATTGAGCCAGAATAGAACAATGGATCCTCCCTGGGTGGCTATAGTCAGGTTCTGGGTCATAAAGGGGCCAGACAGTTGCTAATCTGCAGAGGCCATGGGCCCATGGTATCAAGGCAAATAAAAATAAGGATAAGATTGAAAAATTAAAATCTAAATAATCCTATAGATGCAATACGTAATATCAACACCCCTAAGGGACCGTACGGCGTTTAGTGAGGGGGGAGGGCCGGTCGCCAGAGGGTCGGGTCAAAAAATTTTTGCATGGCCCTCCCCCCAGGTAAATTTTTTTTTGCTAGGCCCTCCCCCCAAGACAAAATATTTTTGCTTGGCCCTCCCCCCTCCTATCAACTTTGAAAAAAAATATTCAAGACGCCAATAAAACACTGCGCTTCCGCATTTGGAAATGTGCTTTGCGTCATACTTTATGATTTTCATCGAGAAGCAGATCTCTCACCCCGATAAAAGCTCCTTGGCTTAATAGAGGGATAAATATCTGCTTCATAGAGGTATAAATATTTGTTTTATACAAGCTATTTCATTGTTATGATATTAAATCAACACCTAAAAAGCATTTGTACCTGGATTTCTAGTAGATTTGCGCCACGAAGCGGCGCGCGCCCCGCGCCCTAAATTTACGTATTGCAAACTCGCGGGCCTGAGCGGCTTGACGGAAACTATTTTCAATTTACATATATTTTGGACTTTTTCTTGGTTCTGTGGTGGTAATAACTTACGGTAAATCGGGGGGGGGGGGGGGGGGGGGGGGAAATTAAAACCCAAACGACCGCCCGATTCCACTTCCAAAAATTTAATGGGGAGGGGGGCCCCTACCCCTGACGCTGATTTTCCCACGGCGGGGTAAGACCGGTCGCCTCTCTCTAGCCGCCGGCGGGCGTGAGACCGCAGACTTGCAGGAGATAGAAATGCCACGCTTTTTTTGCCACGATTTCCTGCATTGCTTTTTTATGGGAAAATTTGCTGGTTAGATGACATTTCTATGAAAAAAAAAAAATACGAGGGTTTCAAGTTTTTGAGAACGACGTTCCGAACACCATGTTCGGCGCCAAAGGCACGAAGAATCGCAAGGTAGGTCCGGGAGAATTTTGAAATCTTGACCCTCTTAAAAGTTATTTCCTTCAGTTTGAGGAGATATTTTGCTAACAAACAAAGCTAACTTTAATAGCATTTCAATTTAGAAATACAAAATTAAATCCCCCCCCCCCCCCAAACACATTATCACGATGTCGGTCATCAAAGGCGCGAGGCCGGTCACGTCAAAAGGGATCCAGGGAAATTTGCAAATATTTACCCTCGAGCTCTGAAACGCCATTTCTTACATTTTGAGGGCAATAAGACAGGGGTAAATTTTGCTGGCAGACTAGTCTAGAGTTTAATAACATTTCTGTACGTGAAGAAGGTTTTCGAGGGCGTCATGCATAAGCCCCGCCCCCTCCCTTTCGTATTTTCACTGTATCCCGAGCGCCAACCTCGGGCGATCCCTTGCAGAGGTCCAGAAAAATTTTGAAATCTTGACCCTCTGAAACGCCGTTTCTTGGATTTTAAGGGACATATTTTGCTGGCAGACCAAGCTATTTTTTTTTTGCTTGGCCCTCCCCCCAGGTAAAAAAAAATTTGCTAGGCCCTCCCCCTGGCAAAATATTTTTTTGCTTGGCCCTCCCCCCCCTGGCGACCGGCCCTCCCCCCTCACTAAACGCCGTACGGTCCCTAAAAAAAGCAGAATGAACGGCCCTTTGCGGCCTTCTACAAGCGCTGGTGTTTGTTGTTTGGGGAGGGTGTCTGCGCAGAAAAATTATGATCTTCGTGGCATGAGACCCTGTCTCTGGCCCATAGTTTGAAAATCATGAATTAGCGCCCGCCCCAACAATAACCGCCAGCACTCGTTGTGCAATAAACTTTGACTTGACTTGACTTGACTTGACTCGGGGAACTTAGGCCACAAAGGAGGCTACATCGATCAGGGCCATATTTGCGCATGTATCAATTGAGGCTATAACCTCCTTGCTGTTACTAATTTTGAGAGATTTTGGAAATGTTATGTCTGCACAAATTTATAAAGAACTTCCTTTGTCTCTAGACCCCCATCTGGCCATCTGAACAATTTGTAGAAATTTGGCCCCAAACATTTTTTTTCAGAGGGCTTGACCAGACATTGGAATACATAGTTGCCTGCTCTGAGCTCCTCTGGCTGGTCAATTTCTAGTTGTTTTTTGAGCCAGCTTTTTTCTGGCAAGTCATGGAATCTGACCAAGGAGCTAATTGATCTGACCAAGAAGCTTTTGACAGAGTTTTCCTATTAGAAAAATTATTTTTTCAAAGATATATCAAGTGTAACAGTGGGGGGTTCAACTAGTGCCAAACACTGAACAGCAAATGCCTATCGGTCAGTTCAGCCGGGGGGCCGTGACGGTTTCTCTCATGTCTAAAGACAAACCGTCACTGGTGACGGTAATAGGAGGTTGTGGATCATATGCCAATGATATGCTAACAAGTCCGTAGCAGTGGAAACAAGTTTTGCAACAAAGTTCTAACGTTCGTTTGAGACATTGAAAGTCGTCAAATGTTCCAGGTGAAATGGCCTGCCACCAGTGACTGCTTCCTTGTTATTCTCCTATAACCCTATCACAGCTTGCACTACTATGCACCAGTGCGGTGAGGGCAGAAGCCGAGTTCAAGTCTGGGTATTGCCCGTCCGCCCTGTACATGTGCCTCATCCTCTATGCTGCCTCATATAAAGGAAAATGCGGGTAGTAAACGAATTCAAAATATGATAAATGGTATTCAGGTGCAAGACGAAACACGCGCCATTTTGATTCGCATGCAATACAGGCAGCATAATTATGACAGTGAATGAACATGTTACAATATTACGAGAGACTCATGTCTTGAGTAAAGTATACTAAATATACAAATGAAAGGTATCAAGGTAGTAATCGGCTGTAGAGTGTAGACAGACAACCCTACTCTCCAAGCAGAGGTCGAATCGCACAGATATAGCAGTAGTCGAAAAAATTACACTTGCGCTCTTCCTCGTAGGAAGAGCACGAGTGTAATTTTTTCGACTACTACTATATCTACGCGATTCGACCTCTGTTTGGAGAGTAAGACAACCCTATATAGGCACGAGCCTACAAACTCTTGCCGACAGCTTTTTTTCAGCGTCTAGATGGAACTGCAATATCGCCATTAAGATATCGGCAGAATTTCTCCCGAAAGGTCCGGACCATTCGCCCGATAGCTTAGCAGGGGTCCCCGACAGCTTCCGCGCGCGTGTAGATGTGTCCCGACTTCAGGAGGGCTCATTAGCATAAAATGCGGGCTCATTAGGCTATATAGCTGTTTATGACTGCAAGTGCGACAGATGTCCCGCGGCCAACGTTCCAGATCCCTCCCGACATCTCCAAAGATATTGGCAAAAACTGAGTATAGATTGGGCCATAGAGTGTAGATGGACAACCCTAATCCATGTAGAACTTCAATTTTTTGGCATTTTGTTTAGAGCTAGCTTTATTGGCCATTTTAATTCTATATTATGCATTGTAGCTGCTCAGAAAGCATAAACTGATGAATTTTGTGACTATAGCATAATTAATCCTGCCCAACCCTTAAGTCCAAAGCGTCTAGTCCTATCTTCCAGTATTACCACTAGAGTCCAAGTGTCCAGTCCAACCTTAAGTACCCCTAGAGTCCAAAGCGTCCAGTCCTATCTTCCAGTATTACCACTAGAGTCCAAGTGTCCAGTCCAACCGGTTAACCTTAAGTACCCCTAGAGTCCAAAGCGTCCAACTTCCTATCTTCCAGTATTACCACTAGAGTCCATGAGTCCAGTCCAACCTTAAGTACCCCTAGAGTCCAAAGCGTCCAGTCCTATCTTCCAGTATTACCACTAGAGTCCAAGTGTCCAGTCCAACCGGTTAACCTTAAGTACCCCTAGAGTCCAAAGCGTCCAACTTCCTATCTTCCAGTATTACCACTAGAGTCCATGAGTCCAGTCCAACCTTAAGTACCCCTAGAGTCCAAGAGTCCAGTCCTACGTTCCAGTATTACCCCTAGAGTCCAAGTGTCCAGTCCAACCTTAAGTACCCCTAGAGTCCAAGCGTCCAGTCCAATGTCGTCAACCCCCTCTCCTCAGTTATTTTTTGGAATAGCCCAATGGGGGCCAACAAAAAGTAGCTGGTTCCGTATCAAGTGGTGTAAAAGGGCTTACCTTTCACTAGCTCGGGGCTGCGGGGACTGTGGCGTCCTGCGGGTACTTTAAACACTCCCGGCCGCCTCTATTCAGCTGTGAAACAGTTGTAGGAAATGTAAAGCATCCAAACGGCAAACACTACGGGAAAACAAGCACATGCTTTCTCCCTAGCAGCCCGTGGTTGATGTTTCCCGTGCTGTCGTGGCGGGCCCCAGGCCGTCTTTTGTGTTGTCCTCGCGCGTCTTGTTCCCCTAACCTCAGCACGCAGTCCTGCCGAGCACGTTATTCAAATGTACAAATGAATCACAATCAGAGAGGGTGCCACAAGGGGGGGACGCACATTATGCGTGACTCAATGATATCCGGGCGAGTTTAAAGTCACGGGGGAGGACACTTTCGTTAACTCTCCACACCGGCACATTCTGAAACCCAAGCGTCACACACGGCGTTTTCCTAGCTTTTATTTACCATGCCCTTCAGTATGTCCTTAGGTACCATGGCAACGGTGTAAAACAAGACGCCCTTTGTAACAACCTTTGATCGCTACTGTAACCCTATAACATCTACTAATTGGACCTCCCCATGCTGAAGTGAGATCGTCCTAATGTACCTGGCAGATGCCCGCAAATTTGCGATATGAGTATTTCCCCACTTCTCTCTGTGAGGCTCTTAAAATATCCTAGATAGTAATCACTAGACCTGCACGCCGTGCTTTGTACCTTTAAATGTGGACATATTTTCGCGAAAAGCACGTCCGACATGCCCTGATTGCTGCGTTTGATAGTATTGTGGTGCCATTTAATGCTCGGGGAGTGCGGGATCGCCATTAATAAATAAGTGCCGTGAGCTAAGTTGATTTGGTGCGGGCGCCTGCGTCCCATCTCCCGCTCAGATCCAATCTCCCTCACGGTCATACATCACGGCACAGACACGGTAATGACGGCTAGCTCCCCTCAGCTGAGAGGATGACCACGTGCCGTGATCTCATCCCAGCACAGTCTCTAGCGGACCCGTTATTTAATTTCGTACGCCGTTATCTAGCCGCCAAATTACGTTAGAGACAACGTAAGGGATACGATACATCGTCGTCTGTGACAGCAAACCCAACCATGTCAAGAGGTATTAAAGATAACTTTGTTATGGATTCATAGAGAGCGCTGGTGTAATGTAAGAAATTGAAAATTAATGCAGTTGCGTTTAAAAAACAGTCTTGGTTTATGGATAATATGAAATCATGTCTACTAAAGGAAGACTAGAAGCGTGACAAAGAGACAGGGATCCTAACTTTTATCCTCACATTCGTTCCTGAGAGAACGACAGACGGGGTGGACCATGCAGAAAATCATCAACGCCAAAGGACCAAACCAAAACTACTCACGGGGGAGGGGATAGCCTGGTATATTTTGTTCCTCTCCGTACCTTACGTGTGGTAGCCCTAACCGGCTTTCGACTTTTCAGTGCCCATCAACAGAGATGTTTACAGATAAATCAGGATGAAAATCCAGGCTAGGCGGGGACCGCCACAGAAGTCCTGTTTGGGCCTACAGCATCGCCAAACATGCTTTTACTTTTTATCTAGTGCTCTGAGATAGTCGTACAGATCAAGCAGGTTATACAGGTTATATTGACAAGTGCATTATATCACAAGGTTACCGTTCGAAGCAGTCACTAGCAATAAACAATTTTTTTTTAATATAAACATACGTCTATAGCATTAGCCTAGTATCCATCCTATTCGTTCCTCTGATCGTCTCTCTGCTGAATATCTGGACTGGAGTCAGACTGGTGTGGATACCAGGCTATGCATCAGAAACTGCATCAGAAAGGCACAGACGAGACAGTCACCATGTCTCTTAGAAACGATGTCATGATGGTACATTTGTAATGCTACATCCCATGTCAAGTGAATAATAACACCAGGCATAAGGATATAGACACATTTGCTCCACCTGGTAGATGTCACAAACATAATATAACCATCACCACTTCTGGGGCACTGTCCCAGCGGGAAAGACGAGATTATTCCCCGTACAAGATCTGGCCTGAGGTAGAATACACAATATGGCAACGATTGGATTAGGTCAAAACGCAACTAACCGTTCATTCAGCTGGGAGGGGAGGGATTGATTTTCGATGTGTGTTTTAGCGTTAGCTTTGTTGTGTGCGTAAAATGTCCTACATGGAGTAACAAATCCTTTTTCGACATCGACTTTTACCTTAAAGCATTGAAAACAACCCAAGCAGAGAAGAGTTAATTTACTGAGGTGCACACGCACGAGGCTTGGTGTGCAAGCTGAGATGTTTGATATTGTTTGTGAAAAATCGGTAAAATTTGCCCTACATCGCACGACTGGTACTGTTAACGGGTCCCGGGGGCCAAGTAGAGCTGTATATCTCTCTTTTAAATTCATATGAACCGTAGGGTAGCACGGTTATGGCGGCAGTTATCTTTCCCAGTTTTCACACATCAGAAGACCAATGACACGACTCGTTTAGCTTCGCTTTTTATCCGATTGGAAACCCGCATGCCATACGAGCCGGCATTCTCCTATCTAAATTGGATAGTGGTGGGAAAATTATTCTTGTGTACGTTTATCCCGTTATCGCGAAATGATCACCGCAGACCATAAATTAATAATAGCTTGCATCTGCTTCTTTTATGAACCAGCATGATTCATGGCGCAGTTATCCGCCAGGTACTCTAATCTACCTCGTTCATTTCTATTTTCTTGTTTTCTCTCAGCGGCAGCCATTTGCGGCAAATTGTCGTCTGATCTGTCATGGATACCGCACAGAGAGGCGCTGCACGCCACAGGCGCAGTATTTGTCTCCCAGGAATCGCATCAGCAAATAATCATCTTGTCCGTTGGGCTCCTAACACACAAAAATTTGCATAATTGATCATGTCAAAACTGCTCAAATGCCAATTTAGTGGCCCATTCTACCGCTTTATCGCTTTATTATTCAATGATGTTGGACAGTACGGCAGTATTGACGATTCGAATTTCAGTCTATCTTTTTTTGGATAAATGTAAAATAATGTTAAAAACTGAAATTCCGTGCGCAAATCTTTATACTATGATTTCAACAACGTATGGTCTGGGATTTTGCATAATTTCATCATATTTTCTTTCCGCTATTGATGATCCTTAATCAATGATAACAAGGCATTGGAAGTACCTCTTGAAGTATTTAACCGCTGTAAATCACATGAGTAAGGACAGGAAATTCTGAAATTTCAAAGGAAAGAGACTTCCTCAAGGACCAAGATTTCTACCGCAAAAATGCCGTTTGCCCAAACTGACGTTCCGTTGCCTAGCAACAAATGTGCACCTGCACAAATGTGCTTGACGCAGAAAAATAGATCCAATTCAAATCATGTAAATGTCAACTCATTTGTGTTTTCAGGAAATCTATCATGGTTAGTGAAATTTCATTTCCAATGTTTGCACAATCTACTTAACGTGCCGTAGTTTTCCCTTCCAACCGGGGGTCTTTCCGGTAGTCTTTCCTTCCTTAGTTCTTGGCATTTCTATGAGAATCGTTCTTATTTGCTCTCTAACCGATGCCACCATTTTTGTAATTCCGACCCAGACGTAGCCTGGATACCGTCCGCTCTCACTCGTCCGCTCCCTTTGGAGGGTACCTCGGGAGAAACGTGCTCAAAACGGAGGATTTCCAGGTTATCGTTAATCAACATCAGTCTAGCAGATCTAGACATTCCTCCGGCCATACTTAGTCTTCTACAGACTCTCGAGACTCGCTAATGATCGCTCAAGAGCTGCTTGTCCTTCTGAGGCGCCGGGAATGATGCAAGTGGAAATCACTCTGAATATATATAGCTAGGCTTCGAACAAAGGAACAATCTTTCGTATCAGGAAGATGAAATATGTTTTGTATCTACGGATTCACGGATAGACAGAGGGCACTTTTCGCAGAACCAAAAAAATTGTAGAAAAAATGGGGCTTTTCGTCTTCCTCTGCTTCAAAATAAGTAGTCAAATTCAACCCGTTCGGAAATAGTGAACAGTAGCCTCGTTTACAATAATGTTTATCACTGATCATTGTCACATGTATGTTCCCTCTATATATTTATACCATGTACATTTTGTACTTGCAATACCCTCCGGGCATGAACTTGTAAATAAACTTTCTATTCAATTAATCAAGATCTATTCAAAGATAGAGTTGGGCAGGTTGATGGTAGATTGTATTTTACAGAGTATTCACTTTTTAAAAAGGGTTAAATGTCTACATTACTATATTATCTCTGGAAATTCTTTGATTGTAAACTAACAAACAATCAAACACTGACGGCACCCAGACGACGGCTACAAATCCGTACACTCGTTCCTTTATTCGTCGCACAACATACACATACATCATCGAATACAGGCATAGCCGAATCGACGTCGACAAACGACGAGCTAGCGACATATTGCGTTACTCCAGTGAAGTCATACACTCCTGGGACATTTACTGATTATATTACGCACACAGTCTGGTATTCTCATTATCTCACGCACTATACTATGGCGTCACTTTTATTTTGAAAATGCTCCATTCATCATATTTAAAGCTACGCATGTCTCCTACAATTTCAGCGGAAGAGTCACACTGCCTTGTCGATCAACGTGTACGGGTATAATATCATATCAATAACTCTAATACATTCTCAGTTGTTATGGAAGAACACAGAAGAAATGGGTGAGAACTACATCTACAGATTTCTAGCTACGGTAGCAACACTCGGCCGGGACATACTATTATTTTCGCTGGGAGGAATGAAAGTATTTTACAACCTATTCCAAAAAGTCAGCATGACGCTTTCTAGAAATAGTACAAAATCTTCGAGACAATGGGATGGCACCAAATCCAGAGCGATTGTTGGATGACTTGGGTTCACGAAAGCACTTTATAAAAGTAAAAATTTAGGTAAATACAGTTTCATTCAACTTTCACACATATGAAATCTTGATGTTAGAAGGAACCATGGGTAAAACACATTTCTACATCCATTATGGTAGGTAGCTCCCATCATGGAAAATAATGGTACGTCCCTTCCAGAAACCATCGCAATGTGCGACTGCATATACATTTTTTTCTGTCATTTTTTTTCTTTCTCTTCTTTGCGTATCTGCTTTACATGAATTGCTATTTTCCCTTTAAGTTGCTTGATGTTATCGATTACTGTAGAGACAAGCGATATCACATTAGTCAGGCCCTTTAATGACTAATTACACTACGACATTCAAAGCCTTACGTTAGCTATTTCTGTTACCTGCTAATTCTAGCTATCGATTAATGGTTTCCCTCTCTTTTCAGACGACAAATCTACACATACAAAACTGCACAATCTTGGACAGCTGATTACAAAAAAATGCATGGTCTTTACGTAGCAGGAATGACACGATTGTCGTAACTGTGACATGTAGTTTTTTTTTTGTTTCTTGTAGAATGATAAAGTTTGGCTCAGAGGACATAGTTTAAGTGGGTAAATACAGCGGTGGTGACTCCAAAGCAGCGATGCCTTGCGGAAGAGTTTCGAACTGCAGCTGAAGCGAAGCCTGCGTCGCCAAAGTCGTTTTGGGCTGGCGCTCTGGAGAGACGTTACCTCAGCCTGATGATGGGGCGATTAGTACAGCGATGCATCATCTGACGTCTGTGGAATACACGAATAGAAGACATGTTATGACCTCTCATGCTCAGTGCAAATGGTCGAGGTTCACGGTCGCCCACTTCCGTACATGTCCAAGTTGCACGGAGAGAAGCGATTGTTCTTGAAAAGAATAGTGCCATTGTTTGATTTATAAAGTTGATGGATGGGCCACAGGAACACCCCGAACAATGGCAAAGGACTTTTTAGTGTTAGGGAAGGCGGTTGGGTTTTAGGGGCAGGGACATTTTATATACTGTACTTGTATATGAGTGTACACGTACGGAAATATGGCTTATAATGAGGCTTGATATTTCGTAATATACACGACATAGAGATCAAATATCCAACCACCAGTTGTCTTTCCAACAGAAAACATTCTATTTGTTAGAAAGGAATCAGTGACACCCTACCCACCCCCTTCCCGCACAGAGTTGACTGGCGCATCTCTAAACGTGCCACACAGTAAGTCTCTCCGTGCTTGGTTCCTGTCGTCACGAGTTTCCTGACTTATAACAAAATCAGGGTATCACTAGTTCTGATAACCTTTCCCTCCACACAGCTGCGTGCGGTAGATACACACGGTACACAGTTCTTAGGGCCCCCCGTCAGTCTTTAGACTAAAGAAACTGTCAGAATAAAACGAGGCAGCCTGCCTTTAGGGACAAGGTCAGTGCCAAGGTCATCTATTTTGGCACAAAACGAGTGTTTAATACGGAAGGCATTTCAGGAATCCTTACTTTTGTAGAAACGTCAGCAACACTTTGTAGCGCTGAGCCCAACGTTTGAATGAAAGATTCTGAGGGATTCTTTTTACTTCGGTTTTTGCGCCAATTTCAATTTCATTCTGTCAACATTTAGACGTTTGACTATCCTTGAAGATCTGTTGTATAATGTTAAGACCACTGAATAAGACATCTGGGGCTATATATTATAAATACATGTACCACTTTATCATGGGACATAACACGAATACACAAAAAGGCCCCTGGTTGCTACTAGTAATTCACAAGACTAGTCTGACTAACGAGACTTGATGACTGGAACCCGTTCCCTAACGACCATCTGCGCATGTAATCCTCCCAATGAGGAGAGTTGGCGCCAGAGATCACGGTACGAACGCCATGGTTCACCCTACACTTGACCTTCAGCTCGATACTGTGCAGGGGAGATGCATGAAAAAACACGCTTGTAGTTGCGCCTCTGGGCGGTATTGAGAAACAAAATGATAACATTACTCAGCTAAATTGTAAAACAGGGATTTTGATAATAATTCTGTCAGTCCTGAAAAGCATTTTTTTTTTCTTTACTGAGTGCCGTAAAGCCATGTACTTGTGTGATCATTTTAGGTCATCGTCTAAGTAGATAATAAATACAAAGGTCAGAGACCGCCGCAGATTCACTCAGAGAATTGTCTCAACACCTTTGAGGATGACCCTACGATCCACCCATCCCTCAGCCACTCTAGAAAAGTCCTAACTTGTCTTGTATTGATCCTTCCTCCCTGTAGTGTATTATACCTAAGATTTGCACTCAAACTGGGCCACTGAACAAGCAGCCTTTGTGCCTAATACCTATTTGCCACTCTTGCCCCCCACTTCGGCGCGAATCTCTGGCATTAAACGCCATCAGGAAGTAACATGCATTGGCATAATACCGGTCATAAGCCTTATACCGGTCGATTAAAAATAGTGGAACTTAAAGAGATCTACACATGAAACAATAGTTATTTCTGAGGTATGCACACTTCAGACATCTAGGTGTCCAATACATAATTTACAAAGCATTGATAACAATGCATTCGAAGACAACAAGGCCAAAAGTTTTCAGGTCATTTTCGGGGCAGGCGAGCTCGTCGTGGGACAAACACACTGTCACGTTCATCGCCAGATTTGTAGATAATAATCACATGTGCTCACGGCACAAGACGAGCATGATTCAACAGCAATCTTGAATTTCTTTTGGTGACCTACAACTCGTGTAAAAGTGTGAGGAACCGTTGCATTGTCGCCCGGATCTACGGCTGAATGGGTCAAATTGAACGTACGCCGCCATTTTCCCGCCATTTTTAATGCTACGGCCAGCAGTAAAGTTTTACGTCATAGCGGTTGTGACGGACCAAAATTAAATGAAAATTCTTGTCAGTATACGCCCATTTTCTCATGACTTTTTGTATGCTCATGCAGATTTTTGTTTTGTGCAACTACTAACAGGAAAGAAAGGAACAACAGAGGATGTATAAAGGTACATAGCGGCAGTTAATTGTGCCGTGTTTCGTTCGACCGGTATAGTGCACCCCCTTCCAACCACGCGCCCGTTCTCCGTGCAATTCCACGGTGTGTTCCAATTACGATATTATGTTTTTAGCAGGACCAGAGAGACAAAATAATTTACACAGAAGAAGTGGCAAAGGTAAGCTGTAACAGCAACATGTAACTGGAGAAAATGATGCGTTGATCATTTGCCAAATTAGCATTGCTTGAGAAATTGCAGTAAACCGACCGGTATTATGCCAATGGATGTTACAGGGCAGATCCCTGAATCTCTGAGGGAATCTTTTTTTCCACCGTGGGCGTACATGTTGTGTCTGAGAGCGAAGTTGGCGCCGTGTCAATACCGACCAACTGTTGTTTTCCCTCAAAGTAATTAATTGAAACAATCAATTTGCAATGCCTAATGGAATATACAGGGAAACTACATAGAAATTTTTTTTAAAAGACCATTAGAAAAGGGGTTAATTATAAAATTATGATTATTTTTTCTCAATCCTCCACGTAAGTGAAACAAAGCAAGTCTAGCGCCTTGACATTTAGGATGAAGAATCAATTCTAAATATGACAGACATGCAATTGGGAACAAAAATGGCAAAACTCTCTTTATTTGCACCAAGGGGACTTGTACTGTACCTGTTCTTTCTTCATTATTCCGGTCCCTTTAGTCTGACGTCAACCCCCTCGGACGACGCACTCGCGGACACCTGCGGGTCGACAAAGAACAACAAAAGGGACGTCAGGTGGGATCAGGTGTAACAAGGTACTCACACGACTGGTATGTAGTAATGGTACCGTCATAACGTCCCAAGGGTTCATATTCACAGCATGAGTCACACATTTTAGTTGTGTACTCATTGAGAAATTATTTTTCTATCTTCTAGTCATCATTATGAATTTTTATGAAATTGATGGTCGAAAGCCTTACATGGTCATTTGGCTATCCACAGATATATGGCAAGGATGCTTTCCCAAAATAAACAGATTTTCCATGTAATTTTACTTCTTTTCAATTCTTTCAACATTGTGTTCAAGGTACAAATTTATGCAACTGTTTGTGAATAACCTAACATCGCACAAGTACGGTCGCACACAATACCTTTGCCTCAAATATCCAAACACACCCAGCTTCTATCCGAGGTGAATGTACTTTTTTACAAAAGGAATTCTCAAAATCCCTTCATCAATCTTACATGCAGACGTGATGACTACGGCGCGTTCCACTTTGAGAGGGGCTATTTATTAGACACACCGGCATGACCTCTGGAAAGCCCCCAGACAGCCCACATCGATTCTACCCTAAAATGGATGATTCCAATAATGCCCACCTACAAGCCAGTGCCAAGCTTCCGATACCAATGTACTCAATCTCCATGATTGGTCTCTTTTAATCAAAGTGATCTCCATCGGGCAATCAAACCAGAATGTAAGCAGACGTCGCGTCAATGTTATATGTGAACTTTTGTGACCGGTCTAAGACACTCTAGTGACGTCAGATGACGTCAACTGGGCACTGTCCAATCAATCTCTTTGTTTTTCATCGATTGCCCAAGTTAGTTGTACTGTACATTGAAGTTAACATCGATTGAAAGTAAGTCTGTTGCACAGATAGGTTATTCTGTGTACACATGACAAGATGAAAGATGAAAAGAGAAAGTTTCTTGTGTTCTGTGTTTGAAGTTACAATATGACCCTTCTACCTTCGAGTCGCTGCCCGCTGCCAGGGTGCCCTGTATGTCGGCGAGGAGATCGCTCGCCCCCTCTTCCGCTGCCTTACCCTGAGCCTCAACATCCACCAACACGGTCTTAGTTGTCTTGGTTATGGTCGAGACATATGTCGTTTTTGTGTCCTGTTGTGATGTGGACAGAGTACCAAAGAGGCAACGAAAGTTAGAAATGACAATGATGAAGTTAGAACATCAAGGAATACAATGAACACAAATGCAAGGACCGGGAATGTAACGATACAACAGGACTTTCTCATGCAAGGTTTTACAGTGATAGCACAGAAGCTAGTTCCAAGGCCAAGAAAACAAAGGCATAAGTCATCTCACAGTTCGAGTGCACATGTGCAACAATACATTGCTGCACATGCGTGCTCAGGATTGTGAGATGGCCTTCAGTTAGTTCGTCATGCAATGTCCACCACACTTCTGGGCATTTGAATCTTTGATCTAACAATGACAATCGATACGATGGAATCAGAAGCAAAGCAGAGAAGCAAGCATGTGAAGAAGCAATCGAGCAAACTTACTTTTCGGAAGATGGACATGGTCGCCATTTTAGTTCGTGGATGAAGCTACTAATTCTAGTAAAAGGAGGAAGGAAGTGACGCAAGAGGAGAGTAAGCAGTGACCCGGAAGCAGATAGTTCACATATGTCTTCAATGGAGTTAGTTCGTTTTGTTTGTTATGTGATCGCGAAGTCGTTGCTATCCAGGTGGCATGAAGGTAAGTCTAAACCAGCTCTTCACAGATGTAAGGTCGGTATGGTGACAGTTGGATATAGTAGAGAGGTGTTAGCAATTAGCCTTTTTACAACAGGAAAGTAGCAGTCTTGTGTGGCAACTTTTGCACAGCAGTCATATCAGTCACGCGCGAAACGGGCTAGTCTACAGGCAGTATGACCATCGCACAGCTGAAGGACAACTTGAAGATTTGATGTTGAATAAACAGACTGTATGACTGTATGAAGAGGTGAATCACTGTAAGTGGAATGATGACGTTCTCCCAGAAAAACTACTCTTCCCATATATTCCACCCTAACATGTAGGTTAGTGTTAGTGCACATCTGTCTCGTTACAGCCACGTCTGTCCTCCCAACAAAAAGTTGCAGGGGAGACGAGCAGATCTGCTTGATGGGTCACGAGAATGGAGCCTACAGTTGCGAGTACTAGAGTGAGAGGCTAAGTCACTGTGAAGATTAGAAATGTCGCCACAGGAAATCACCCGAAACGTTTTCTGTCCTCAATCACCAGCACCATAACCAGTCACTATCTGTCTCTAAGACCAACCTGTCCTCCCACGGTGAGGTGCTTGGACGATCTGAATCTGGAGGGGCTGCTCTTGATCGTCACGCTGGTGCTGTAGCCCTCAGCCGCTCCCTCAGCGCTGGCGTCGGGCGCAGACAGAGATGCCTCCGGTCTTCTGTAAGTCTTGACAGACCCTTCCCCGCTGACATCGGGTATGGCAAGAGGCCTAGCGGCGGAGGCATCGCCTTCAGGACTTTGTAGGTTTCCACTTAATGTACCACCATACCACCCTTCCGTTCTTCCTCCACCTTTGATCTCATCTGACACGCCTGTTAGACCTTCCTTAACTGCCTGTGCTGCATCTTTCAACTCGTCCTTAAGTGTTCTTATTCTGTACGAAAAGCCTCCCTTAGCCTTTGGCCCTCTAACTCTTACATCGGATCCCTCAAAGTCCGCATTGGGTGAAGAACCCTCTGGATAATCTACATCTGTATCTACATCCCCTCCCTTTCCACTAACTTTAAGTCCTCCGAATTTTGGTCCTTTGAATCCCTTAACTTTCCCGAAACGTCCCGAGGCTCTACCCTTAACCTCAGGTGCGTCAACGTCCGTTCTCCAGTCTGGTGAATTTATTTCCGCGTCGGGAGCATGCACCTCCCCTACAGCTACGTCTACGTCGGCGTCCGTCGAAGGCTTTTTCGCCCCGAATCTGAAACGCGGGATGTGTATGCCACCTCTCGACCCTTCGACGTCTACGTCCGGTGCATCTGGACCCGAAAGTTCCGCGTCTGGCGATTCCAGATCTCCTTTTGGTCTTTTCGAGCTAAATCCAAATGAAGGTCCCTTGAATTTTGGTGCGTCAAATCTACCGGAAAGTCCACCCTTGGCGTGCGGTCCTTCCAGTTCACCGGTTCCGTTGATATTCACGTCGGGACCTTTTACGTGTGCTTCTGGCAAATCACCCTCACCGTTCAACTCAGGAGACTTAGAACTGAAGCCAAACTTAGGTTTTTTGAAGTTGAAATCGGGTCCTTTAAATTTCCAAGATCCTTCCGTATGTGGTCCCTGGATGTCGACATCCAGGCCCTCTAGATCCGCACTGGGACCTCTTACTTCTCCTTCAGGAAGATCTATGTTCGCGTCGAGGTCGTGGCCCTTGGCTCCTAAGCCGAATTTCGGGCCTTTAAACTTTGGTCCCGTGAACTTCCCTGATATCCCGCCTCTAGCTTCTGGACCCGTGACGTCAGGTCCTTCAATTCTAGCATCCGGGCCTTCGACGTCTACATCTATCTCCCCCGACGGAGGCCTTGCTTTTCTTCCAAAAGATGGAAATTTCATGTGTGGCATGTGGAAGTCAGGTCCTTTGAATTTAGGAGATTTCATCTTTCCTTTTACCTCTGGGCCCTCAACGTCTGGGCCTTCTACACTGACATTCGGGGCATCCACATCTACATCTATCTCCCCTGAAGGGGGCCTTGCTTTTCTTCCCAGAGAAGGAAACTTAACGTGTGGCATATGGAAGTCTGGACCTTTGAATTTTGGAGATTTCATCTTTCCTTTTACCTCTGGGCCTTCCACGTCAACGTCTGGGCCTTCTACACTGACATTCGGGGCATCCACATCTACATCTATCTCCCCTGAAGGAGGCCTTGCTTTTCTTCCCAGAGAAGGAAACTTAACGTGTGGCATGTGGAAGTCTGGACCTTTGAATTTTGGAGATTTCATCTTTCCTTTTACCTCTGGGCCTTCCACGTCAACGTCTGGGCCTTCTACGCTCACATTCGGAGCGTTGACATCCACATCTATCTCCCCCGAAGGAGGCTTGCTTTTCTTCCCAGAGAAGGAAACTTTACGTGTGGCATGTGG